>NC_056563.1:13031084-13081797 GCF_013358625.1 Macadamia integrifolia | reverse complement strand
TAAACATAGCACATATGCACATCAATGTGTGGAATGACTAATCTACATAGCATATTCATGATGACATGACTAGATTAGATATAATTAAATGAATACCAAACAAATGCCTTGAAACAAGGCCAAACGTCCTCTCCCACTTACCTGTGCGTACAAGGATTCCCGTTCGGTACGGGTGAGATCCGGAGCGAATCGGGTAGGATTTGGTGAACCTAACATAATTGAGCGGGGTTAGTACTTCACCATTTTAGAATCAAATTAATGAAATCCGATGTCAAAATCGTGTTTAGAACGTCAAAAGAAGGTCACACGTCCGATTTGGGTCCAATCGGACGTAAGAATCACCTTCGGGGCCACACGGGTGGGTCAGACAGGTGGGTAGTCTGGCCCACCGGTATACCCACCGGTTGGGACCAGTGGGTAGGGGCCCGCCAGTATGGCCCGCCGATTGTACCAGCCGGTTGGGCCAGGGACCCCTGCTAGGACCGACTGGCGGGCCCACCGGTAGGGCCCGTCGGTTGGGCCCGAAGGCCCCCCTGCCTTCTCAGGTGGGTACCCACAGGCGGGTAGGGGCCCACTGGTTGTACCCACCGGTCTTGGCGGGAAACACCCTGTTTCTTCCCAACTTTCTCCATTCTTTGGGGATTCAAATGGGGCTTTTTCCCACCCATTCTTCACACCTTCAAGGTCCTATATGATGGTTCTAACCTAGATCTAGGTTAGATTCAAGTGAGGGAAAACCATCTTACCTTCTTTGCTCAAGAACGACTTCAAACCCTCCAAATCACTTCAAACCCACAATGTTCTTTCCACCTTGTCAATATCTCTTCAAATCCTTCAAGATCAACACATAAATCATCTATTAAACCTTAGATTCATCATTTCAAAGGGGATTTACAAGATCTCAAGAAACCATACTCGAATCAAGGGTTTAAACCTTGGGTATGGTGAATGTTCACAAAACCCAACTTTGCTTACCTCTAACTGTAGATCTAGAGTTGAAGATCACTCTCCCGACACCGGAATGGGAAGATCGAGCTTCGGCGCCGCTGAAATCCCTCTTTTCTTCCTCTTCCTTCTCTTCCTTTCTTCTTCCCTTTCTTTTCTCTCTCCTCTTTACTTTTCTCACCAACGTACGGGGGTAATAAATGGAAAGAAGAGAAAATCATAAAGCTTTATATATAATTCCTAATAAGTGAATAGTGCACATGGATGGGTCACTCAGGTGGGTGGGTGTACCCACCTGTCCTACCCACCTGAGGGCCAAACTTGGGATTTTGATCGGGTTCGAGCCTCGTCGCGAACCCCACCCCCGGCATACGATGTAGCATACGTATATACCTTAAAATACGGATATAATACCTGCTTTATCCGTACATAGCCTTATGGTAGGTGCATGTACATGGTTTGGGCACTCCCGTCTCTTCTGGCACTGGCTCGGACTTGTCGGGCCAGCCGGTGTTTAAGGTCACCCGAGCCATCATAGCCCATAAGGAACCCGCTCTAATTTCCTCTGGCTCGGTTCCTGCATGATTAAACCGGTTCAACCGCGAAATCAAACCGGGTTTAAGAAGCAGGGTATTACATTATCTAACCTTTGATTTATATTATATGCATATATATATGTTAGGGTTAGTTGTGGATTAATGTATATATACTGGTTAGTTGTAGATGAACTGTAAGCATGCTAGCTAGTTGTGGATGTATATGCTAGGCAGAGCTTGACTGTAGGGCATTGATATAAGCCTAAATTTATTGTATCTTTATTGAGTGTTTAGTGGGTGCAAAGCACCGAGAGTGGGTGCTACACTTTGTACCGACATTGCTAGTGTCATCTCAGCTTCGGCTTGAGAGAATTTGGTGTGGGTGCTCCCGACTATGGGTGCAGTCAAAAGTAGTGTATTAAGTAGGTATGAAGCCTTTATAGACATTACTTCGGGGATATAGGCAAATTATCGAACCTCGTAAAAATCCTGTGTTGTGGTGCTTATTGTTTGTATTTTATATTGAAGTGCATGAAATATGGAATGGGTGTTCACACTTGGAAGTGCCTATGAGAGGCTAAGTGTGCATACGAATATGTGCAAACAGGGATAGGTATATCAGGTTTTTCTTGACTAGACATCAGACAGGTTTTTGAAGGTCGAAATTAGACTTACTGATTCACCCCCACTCTCAGTGATTGTTGGGTTAAAATATGTTGTTCAAACTTCAACTGTGAGGTGAGAATGAGTTGAAACCTTAACAATGACATGAGAATTGATCAAAGCTTCTTATAGTAGCAAGCGAAAAAAGGAAGTAGTGGCCCCTTTGATCCAACCACAGTGCCTCATCACTGAATTTTAGAGTAGACAGATCCAGTGTGTTCTTGAGCCATAGATTAACTCTCCAATTGCTGTAGTATCTGAAACTCATGATGAGAGTTGGTGACGATATTTTTGTACAACAAATATCTTTGGACTTGGGTTCATGGAAGTCCTTTCCACTTTTTTCAAGCATGGCTTAACAAAAGTGTCATCATAACTTCTT
Source organism: Macadamia integrifolia (assembly GCF_013358625.1). NCBI lineage: Eukaryota > Viridiplantae > Streptophyta > Magnoliopsida > Proteales > Proteaceae > Macadamia > Macadamia integrifolia. The sequence continues at coordinate 13,079,271 of NC_056563.1, read as the reverse complement.
TTTTGTCCATGTCATGGTAGTGTGGGAGATATTGAAGTAGAAGAATGCTTAGGTATTTAGAGTGCCTTTGGCTTCTTTCAGGAATTAGATGTCCATGGAAAACCGAAAATGTTGAAGTGATTTTATCATTGATTTCCAGCAACCCTCCAAACCAAGGATACATGCTTTTCAATGTCTTCTTCTCATCAAGCTCCTTAGGAATGCTACTTTATCTTCACAAACGCAAATTTTCTTCTACCCTCTTAAGCTATATGGCTTGGTCGCTTGATTTTGGATGGGAGGAAACACCTAATTTCTATTGATTTTAGATGACATTTTTTTGTATTGTAAATAAAATTTTTCCCGTTGTGGCTTAATGAAATTTCCTCAAGATTGTTTGAAAAAATAGAAAAAAAATCTAAGATCACTAAAGGGTAAATGCAAAGAAATATTGTGAGATGCACGGACATTAGGGTTAGGTTGAATTTAGATCAAGTTTAAAATATAGAATTGGGATTTCAATCAATTTTGTCTGATTCCAATATGATCTACCTCGATCGATTTTTTACATAACTAGAACCAAAATCATCCTCCATCAATTCCTATAGGGAAATTATGTGTCAGAATATTGAGAGAGCAAATATCACCTTTGTATAGGAGAACTTTCAATATATCACCTGCATGGAATTATCATAGACTTGTAATAGAATTTGTTAGAAAATTGGTGGGCTAAGTCTTGTCACTTGATACTGTCCTTAAGACATAAGTGCCCCGTATGGTGCAACGGGGAATAATGCAAATTGGCCTTCATGATAAAACAGCCTAATGGCTCCCCCAGTAATTGTGCAGTCGACTATTGGATCCCTTCGAATGCTACAGGGTTGTGCTCAGACTAAAAAACAAAACACCTCATTGAAATGGACATGTAAAATCCAACAAAACCTAAGAGAAGCAAAATTAAGAACACTTGAAGATGAATTAAGAAGATACTTTATTGTAAGGAGACTTTAAAACTAAAGAAAAACTGTGACTACGTAAATTTTTAACAACTGAAGAGATAATGAGCCTTAAAGAAGAGAATAAAATGTCTCCAAAACTGAATTGATAAGTAAATTGTGGGGTATAAAACTTGTAAAATTTATTTTGTATTTAAACAACTATTTAAAGCTATTTTGAATCTTCAATTGTTTTAAATACTTGTTTTAAAACCAAAAATTCCCCCCACAAGATTCAAAATACTGGTAAAAATAATTCAATACAAAAAAATTATAGTTTGAGCACATTAGAATAGTAGGACACATAATTGCAGATGTATTTCGGATTTAAATCTACACTAGGTCTGATAAGCCACACTACAGAGTATGGGTGAAGTTAGACTTCTTGAACTTTTCCTTATTGGTGTAGTGAACTAACTTACCATCCATATCCTACCACTCGACGTCATAGTCACTCTTTTTTAATTGTGGACAATTTTGGCCTTTGTCCCCATCTTGGAATCATGAATGTAGAGAATCTGTATGTAAAATTCTCATCGGAGGCGGCTGCACCCCCTACATCCACTTAGGTCAGCCCATTGTATGCACCACAGTTAACATACCCCCATCTGACATGAGTATTGATCAACTAAGAATTTTATAACTCATCATCCTTGTCATTGTGGTGAGTACTATCTTTCACATCTAATCCGAAATAAGCACATGATAGTACTAATCAAGTCATCTAGTGATTTCATTTTTACCATTTGAACCTAATTCCAGGGATCTCCTATCACATAGGTTGGGTGTCCATCACTTTGACTTATGACATGGGCCTTAAGCCAAATAACTTTGGTGAGCCGAGGCTTTGCAAGCACGTTTGCTTCATTTTTCTTTAACTTTGAAAAGTCGATATCAATGGTACTATTATTTATATTACCTCACCAAGTTATGTCTAAGAATATATATCTTTATTTACCATTATAAATCTTGCTTTTAGACGCAATGTAAACACATTGAAGGCACCGACATAAGCCATAATAGTATATCTGCTACTAGGTTCTTTAACTATTCGGTTTTAGATCCAACTTTTTTTAAGTTTTAAATTTAGCTTCCATGGTGGAACCTATATCATAGATTTATTCAACCGATTTTTAAGAAATTAGTCATCATCTTAAATGAATATATATCCATTAATATCTAAAGTTTCTTGTGAATCAAACATCCAGTTAGTGTCATAAAATCTTTTAAGATTAACTAGATTACAAAAATAATACAAGTATAATCCACGGTACCTTTTAATTACCTTAGCAACTTCATTGAATGTATTCCAGTATTCCATTTCTGGATTCATATTATGTTGGTTTAACTTTGTAATAGCATGAGCTATATCAAGTGTCATATAATTCATCTAAATGAATCAACACCAGCAATATGACAATATTTTTTTTTGTGAAACTTGTTCACCATTTTTTCTTTCTCTATAAATAACCACCAACAATAAATGGTGTCAACACTGATGTATAGTCAAAATGACAATGCATTTTTCACTAACATAATGAGCTTGAGAATTATCTCATATTATCCTCTAATGATTTTAATTTTCAAAACCATATCAACTTCTCCCATGTCCTTAAGGCCATGGGAGGTTCTCTGTTATTTTTCACAACATATTATCTAGTTCTCATTATCAACATATAAATTTATATTGTCACTGTAATACTCATTATAATCACATCTACCAACATCATTCAGCTAAAACCATAAAAAAGTTGTCATTGTGTAGGTGTTAACTTTAAGTCACACAAAACCTTACAAGTCTTTAAGCATATAGGAGAACTTTCAATATATCACCTGCATGGAATTATCATAGACCTGTAATAGAATTTGTTAGAAAATTGGTGGGCTGAGTCATGTCACTTGACACAGTCCTTAAGACCGTAGATGCCCCCTATGGTGCAACTGGGAATAATACAAATCGGCCTTCAAGATAAAATAGCCCAATGGCTCCCCCAGTAATCGTGCACTCGACTATTAGACCCTTTGGAATGCTATAGAGTTGTGCTCAGACTAAAAAACAAAACACCTCATTGAAATAGATATGTAAAATCCAACAAAACCCAAGAGAAACAAAATTAATAACACTTGAATAACTCGAAGGACTTGTTTCATATTATAAATGCTAAAGTCTTCCTCTATTCATAAGACAAATGAGATAAAGAATTAATGGACTTTATGAAGATGAATTAAGAAAATATTTATTGTAAGGAGATTTTAAAACTAAAAGAAAACTGAGATTTTTAAGAAGAGGGTAAAATATTTTCAAAACTGAATTGATAAGTAAATTGTGGGATATAAAACTTGTAAAAGTTATTTTGTATTTAAACAACTATTTAAAGCTCTTTTGACTTTCAATTTTTTTAAATACTTATTTTAAAACTAACAATTCCAATCTAAATCTCCTGCGTGCCAATTCTTGAAACCCTTAAGATTTGTAACATTGTAAATTCATTTTTTTCTTTTTTTTGGGTGGGGTATTAAATAACCCTATCCTTCTAGTGTTTCATTCTCAAACAATTTGAGTGTGAATAGACCCAATTGTTCATCTAGGGTTCTTTTGTGCTGGATTTTTTCCCGTCCAATTGTGTTTAGGTGTGAAAATGTTAGACAGACAAGTTCTTAGATCTGACTCCTCTCCTTAGCATCGATTGTTCAGATTGGTCCATAGTTACCTGAAAGAGCACCACTTATCCAAATGATGATCTAATGCTTTGAAAAAAACACAAAAAATGAGATGTCAAACAAAGATTTCACGTGAATACATAGCGATCACCCAAGTAACCATGAACAAGTCCTGAACCATCAATGTTCCGGAGAGGAACCGAATCACAGGTTCCCTGCGTGCTGGTTTTTTCCACGTGGAAAAAAGCATGTAACGTGTTCATTTGAAAACCAGGTACAGGGCTCCTTCACGTGGAAAATACGGTACCTGTTACTTCAAATCCCAATATCTTTTTCACTTCCTTTTTTTTTTTTGTTTTTTCTTCTTGGGTTCAATATGTTGAAAATTCTTTTTTCTGTGACGATCACGCCATCAGAGATGACCGGTCCTCCCCAGTATCCCCAACGGGAATAGTAGGTGAAAATCTAATATTAACCCAAACAATTCTTTTCATATCACCAATTCATACCTTTGATTCCAAACATAGTAAGGGGTAATTTAGTAATCTAACTTACAACTCGAACCCTCGTTATAAGTAACCAACCAAAAATCAAAGGAAGGACTTTCTTGAAAAGAGAAACTCAAAAGCTTCTTCCTCGCTTAAATTGAACTTTCGCTCCATACGCATTTCCCAATTCGATTCTCCAGTAATGGCGGTAGTCTTTTGTGGTCCGCGATCATTATCGTATTCTCGTTTCATGGCGAAGCACGCATGCTCCTCGTTGCCCTTCCAGTGGCATCGTACCCATCTGAATTGCACGGCAACCATGCATTGGAAGGCGCGAAGTGGGATTAGGGTTCAAACCCTTAATTTTTCCTTGCCTGATCATAAGGATTTCCCTCGTTCCATCCAGGCCATTCGCGATTACGATGGTAAGCTTTTTAAAGTGTAATCTTTCTTCTTATCTGCCTTTCTTACTCTTTTTTATTTGATGGTTGATTTAAATCTTGTTGGCTCTTCATGTTCTTTATTCACTACCTTTTGGATCGACTTTTTTTTTTTTTTTTTTTTTTTATTACGGGAATGAAATTGGGGAACAACCCAAAAATTGATATCTACTATTTCTTGGAATTAACCTGCCGCAAGGGTTCCTCCGCCTTTTTTTTTTTTTTTTTTTTTAATTGCATAAAGCAGATGTTAGATAATTACAGAAAGATGCTTGAACAATAAGGCCCTTTTGGTATCATTTTTCTTTTTTATTTTTACCTATTTAATACAAATCATTAATGAAAACCATTTTTTATTAAAACATAAAAATGATTTGGTAATCACTCGATAAAAATGATTTGGTAATCACTTGGTAAAAATGATTTTTTTGTAAAAAATAGTTTGGTATCCCTATCAGCAAAATAGTTTTTTGAAAAATTGGTGAAGAGATATTCCGTTCATCCATCTTCCTTATAACTCATTCTCCACTTTAGACTGAAGAAGAGGGGTAATAGGCTCGGATTTTTAATTACAAAGCAAATGATTACTCTACTCCTCCATATTAGGACTTTAGGCATGTGCTCATTAAAGTTCCCGCAAAAATAACTAAAAATCAATTTTGGCCAAAGCACATAAATGACTCTTGATCTCTTTTTGGTTTTTATGTTTTATCAATTTTTTTAAAATAGAAACAAGCTCCATAAATGACCAAATGCAACCAAAACCGTTTTTGTGAATAAATATCAAAAAGAAAAATGATACCAAAGAGGGCCTAAGGTTTTCACCTGTAAATAATTTTAGAACTTTTGTAGACTATTATTATTTGTTGATTTAAAAGAAGATACTGCTGCTACTCATAAAAATTGTAACTTTACCATTTTTTGACCTTTAATAATAACAATCACTATTTCTGGGAGGTAAAATGCATATTTTCTGACTTCTAAAACTTTCGGTTCAACTATTTTGTGTTTCAAACTGAAAAGAAAGCAACGGAAGTAATGACTAGGAGGAATTTGAAATTGCATTGGAAAAAATGGAACAACATCAGCCCAATTGAAATATGCAGTTAATTTATGAGAGTGAGAGGTGTCTAAAGCTGATTTATTATGCCTTCTACTAATGTGGTGAACTATGTATTTGGATGTTAATTATTGGGCATGTATATGGAGATAGATCTTAAATGGGCCACTTAACTGATGCTTGTGTCATTGTGCAGCACCAATCGTTAATGGAGACTCTTGGGATGAGTTCATTGTGAGCAGTGACACTCCTATCCTCGTTGAGTTCTTTGCTCCTTGGTGTGGCCCCTGCAGGATGGTCCATAGGGTGATTGAAGAGATTGCAAGAGAGTATGCTGGGAGACTCAAATGCTTTATACTTAATACAGATCAGGACCTGGAGATTGCTGATAAGTATGGTATCGATTCTGTTCCAGTAGTTTTGCTGTTTAAGGATGGAGAAAAACAACAATCTTTGGTTGGAACTTTGCACAAGGAGCATTATGTGGCTGCCATTGAGAAGCTTCTGATCTCTTGAGGAACCTTCAACGTTTCAACTAATGACCCACTGCATTGTGTGTCTTCCATTAGGTGATTTGATCTGATCTGATTTTTTGGTGAACTTGACTGGATCTGTACATTTGACATTTTGTAACCCTAGATTTGTCAATGCGGGCATCTCAACTAAGAGCACCATTTGTACATTTATACTTTTCATCACAATAGGTAGATTTCAGCCCATTGGGAGTTGATATGGGTTATTGTTATTATCGTCGTCATTGCTCTCACAAGATTAATTTCCATGCGTATTCTGTATCTTTATATATGTTGCTTCAGTCACTGGGCTTCTGTACACTCTGTAACTCTATAAATGCATGATTGCGTTATGTGATCAATATATTCTTTGTGAACTGAAATAAAGCAGAACCTTGAAAGGACTTGTTTTCCTCCTTCAAATTTGACCCTTGAAAAGTTATGTGCATACTTTATTGGCTCTTCACTACGTTGACTGAAGGACTCAATTTGGGGCTGAACCCAATTATCTATAAGAAGCGAAAAAAGAATGATGATTATGATGAGGATGAATAGCTCATTCCCTAATTCCTTTTCTCAATCAATATCAATGTCCTTCCTTCTCGCAGGTATGAAGTTACTTGGTCTTGTAATTTTTATGTACTCAATGTTGCTTGCAGATCTTTTATTGCTCTTATCTTAGATACTTCTTTTGCGGTTGTATATTGACAATTCAAGGTTAGCTTTATATTTCCTTATTCCGCTCATGAATTTGCTGCAAACAGAGTGCAGTGATTTAAAGCTTTGCCAATGAAACCTTTGATGGGCTTTTGGCTTTTGTTCATGGAAACTGATACTTATTATTGCTCTGAAACTTATCATTGGTAGCCAGGGATGCAGATGAGATGATTTGTTGAAACTCTCTTTGTGGGTGCAGTTTTAGCTTTAGGCTAAGTAGAATTGGTAGTGGCTTTGATTTGGGAAGAATCGACTAGAGTCAATAGCAAGTTGCAACAACCAAACACGGTGGGTCGTATGCTCATAATGTTGTTTAGGTTTACCATGCTGGAGGGCTATAAGCATCTTATGAAGAGGGTTAGTCATCATTGAAGTTGTTAGGCATGATATTTCTATTAATTTTAATTGTTCTTCAAAAAACGCCCCCTTCTTTTTCTCCTGCTGAAAAACAAATAAGAGAAGTGATTGCTTTAAGTTTTAGATGTGTATTTATTAGAGTCGACCAATAATAAACTAATTATTCTATTACTGTTACATGTACCAATTGGTTTACATAGTTTCATGGACTGGACTGTCCTTTCTTTAGAAAATTGGAGATTCAAAGATGTAATAATTGATTTATTTTACCAAGTGCTAAGTATTTAGAGGCCTCTATGTCTTGATTCCCAATTTTGTTTTAAATAGGTTGAGATGAAATAATAAGGGTTGCAGATTATCTGGCAAATCCGGGATCCATGTCTTCTACTTTTCAGTGCCACCCTCCTTGGATCTTTCTACTTTGTGGGGCAGTAAGTATGGGCTAGCTTCTTTCCTCATTATCAAATCTGTCCAATAAATCTCAATTTCACCAAGAAACAAAGAAATTATAACTAAAGACCTTTTTTGGGTTTTATAAATAAAGATTTTCAGTGAATGATATTTAATTAACCAAGTGAAATCCAAAGAGCAAGCCTCTGTTTTCTCTCCACTGTGTACTTTTAATAGTTTTAGTCATTTAGAGAAGTAATATTGTAGTTTATTTTATGTCAAGTTTGTGGAATTTATAAATTATGAACGAAGTGTTGGTGATGTTTGCCAGATTAGAATTAGTCCACCCTACTCAATACAGGTGGATACATGAAAGAAGAATAGCTCTGTAAAACAATAAGGTTGTAGAATTTTCTTGCAAAACAGCTCTATTTATGGTGTGGTATACTCATCCTCGTCTACGCTCTTGAATGAATCTCCCTCCATTTCTTCGAGGAAGTTTTGATCGATATCTTTTTGAAGATCTCGGTGGATTTAAACACTAGCAGTATAATATGGAATTTATACACTCATTTTATTAGTCAGTGGATTTGATGGGAAACATGTATAGTCTAGGTCATGTCTCAAGTATGACCTCAGATAGAGTTGATTGAAGGGCATTGATCCTTGTAATGATCTCATTTAGCTAAGATTTCCTCACTTGCTGGGTTGTGCCTTATTCATTTTACTTTCATTTCTCCTACTCAGATTTCCTTCTTATTTTGCATGGAATCATGGAGCCGACCTAATTAAGTTGGGATAAAGTTGAGTTCTTTTTTGTTGTTGGATGAGATCGGAAACATCTCATTGTTCAAAATCCCATCTATCCACAGGTGTACCTTTCTCCCTCTATTATCTCTCTCTCTCTCTCTCTCTCTCTCTCTCTATTTCTCCAGTTCACCTCCGCAACACACATACACACAGCCTTGCACCTTTTCATTCTCTCTCGCCCCCGCCAACCGCCCCCATCCCCACCCCCTGCTGGCTGCTGCCCCTGCCTCCGCCTGCAATCCCCCAACCCCTTTGTGCAACCCCACCTCGCGACCAGATACTCTCTAGATCTTCTCTATAAAACCCTTTCAATAGCTTCACCTACGAACACATTCCTGCGATAACTGGGGTGGAATTCTGCAGCTAAAAACAAAGTTGTTGGGGTGATTGGGAGGTTGGGCAGAGTAGGAGGGGTGCTTATGGGTGCATTGAGCGTGAATGTGGGGATTGGACTTGCATTGCAGGAGGTCAGTAGGTGGGAGGAGACGAGTGTGAAGCTGCAGATGATGGGGAAAAAGGGAGGGGATTGGTTGCAGGGCGACTGTGACTAGGTGCGACCAGACAAGGAGCTGCGTCGGCACAGTGGTCGGCACAGTGGACGAAGCGACGAGGATAGTGGGCGATGAGAAGCAGAAGATATCTCCCTCACCAAGCTTCACAAACAACGTCGTTTTTTGATATTGTGTCATGTTGCTTTTGCTTGGTTCAAATTTGGTATTCCTGGCAGTTGCTTGCTTGCAGGGTGGAGGTGAAGAGAAAGGAGGAACATGGGAATAGCAGGTGGGGTGGGGGGCATGATATGGATGAAAAGGGTGTGTAAGGGGATAGGATTTTACCAAAAAAAAAAAAATATATATGTGAGGGGATAGGACAAAAGTCTCTGATCTTTGTTTTCTTTGTCGAGACCCGTGAGTTTACATCCTTGCTGAGTTGTGGTGAGCATCAAACAACTGAGAGCATCTAGACACATGCCCCAAGAAATTCTTAGTCACCTGATACTCACTGCATCAGAATAACGGTTGTAAACATTTTCACACATTGGGGGTGTGGGAACTGGGGAGGAGTTGGGGGATGAGAGTTGGTGGGGTGGGGATCGGAGCGATGGCAAGGGGCAGAGAGAGAGAGAGAGAGAGAGGTGCTAGTAAGTTCACAAGAGGGAGGCGGAGAGGAACATTGGTGGGTTCAGAGTAAGGATGTGAATTTGAAACCGAAATTGAACCGAGCCATTTACGTCGAAACTGCAAAACCTTTCAATAAATGGTGAGTTTCGAGGGCCAATTAGCTAAACGGGTTGAAACCGAACTAAGCCGTTTAACCTGTGGTTTCAAACCAAATTGAAATCATGAAAATCAAACCGTTTAAATTGTAAAATTCGATCTGATTAATTTGTTTAAAGATTAAATAAGATGGTTGCAAAATATCATTAGTATCTCATTTGATTCAAAGATTGAGTGCCGCAATATTGCAAGTAATTCTAGAGGTTGCTTGCTTATTGTTTGGAATGCCGATTAAATTAATCCAACGCACTAAGTAGAATGTATAGTGATAAAAATGCAATTTTTGCTTATACCATGGCATATTAAATATATTTTTATAATATTATAACACATTATTTTGGGGGGGGGGGAAAGAAAATCCATAATGTAAGCATTACTTACTGACTTGTTAGATGCGCTTGAGACTATTTTCTTTTGCTTAGTTGTTTGGTTGTTTTAACAAAACATAATGATTTGCATTTCAAATTCTCAAGATTGAATTATTTATCACTAAAAGCAAATTTTAGTAAACATGCGAATAAACTAGCAAATCGATTGCTAACCGTTTAGAAACCATATGGAATAAATCGAAACCGTTTAAAACCGTGAAATCGAAATCGTTTAAAAACCATGGAAATTGAAACAGTTTATTAAATGATTGTGATTTCAGAAAATACAACCATTTAGTAAATAGTGTGATTATGGTTTCAATCAAAATATATGTGAATCCAATTAAACTGAACCATTTAAACCGAATCGAACCTAACCGATTAACACTTTTATTTCATAGGCTAATGTGAGAGAGGTATAGCGTTGCTTGAGAAAATAGAGTTGCGTCAACCAACGATTGAATGAGTGAGATGTGAAAATGGGATCCAATGATGAATAAATGCTAGTGTATATGGAGTTTGCCTATATAAGATATCTGACAAAAAGCAGGAGAGGTGGTCCTCGTAATTTATTATGTATGACGAATCACGATACCCGAAATAGTGGGCAACTAAAGACGAGAGAGGACTGGAGTAGAAGGAGCCAAGGAGGTGCAGTGGAGTTACAGCGTCACAGGCTCACAGCTGTAAAGTGTAAACCAATAAATTCTCTAATAAGGGTATAACATGTCCATGTGACTCTCTCTCTCTCGTCTCTATATGGGCTCCTTGTCTCACAGACAGTACGATCTATACTGGCAATAGGGTATCCCTAAAACTCTTCGGCCCTCTCGTTTTCTGTGCGAAGAAGAAGAAGGAGAAGAAGAACAAAAATTAACATCCATGGCGTTTCCCGCTCTACCAAAGCTGCTTCTCCTTCTTGTAGGCTTCTTCATCATTTTCCTTGGTTGTAGTGATGGTGTTAACGTTAGAGCTCAGGTGGAGGAGACGATGAGCTTGCATCTGATGACGGAAGCCCCGGAATGGCCATCGATGGAGACAATGTACGATGAGTTTGGGGAGGAGGAGAGTGAGGATGGTGGAAATGGAATAGGGATGGGGAGAAGATCTCTGTTCTGGAGAAGAGTTATAAGATACTACATTTCCTACGGTGCTCTCTCTGCCAACAGGATCCCATGCCCACCTCGCTCCGGAAGGTCTTATTACACCCATAACTGCTACAAAGCTAGAGGACCCGTACATCCCTACACTCGGGGCTGCTCTAGAATCACCCGCTGCAGGATATAATTAAACTCAGATTGTAATCTGGGTTCGTGCTTCTTCCTATATATTATTGAGTGGTCTTTAGTCTTACCTCAACTTTAGTGAGGAGTCCTATTGTTGTGTTTTCTTAATTAATTACTAGGTTTATAATATATGTATAATGTATATGCTTGCATTAGACACTTGAATGTTGATAATGGTTGGATATGCACAGTGTCAGTTCTCAATCCTCCATCCTCCTGCTGCTCTGTTACCTATATCCTTTTGATGATTAATGGGTTTCATTCCCCTGCACCATTATTATAATCACTTCCCTAAGCTTTTGTTGTTTCTTAAGATTGGAGGTGTAAACAGGAAAGGGGCCGACCGGGAAAAGTTTGAAGTTTGTGGAAGGAAAAGATTCAAAGAAGAGCTTGTTACATTTTCCCTGGTGTCTCTTACTCTCTTGTGGGTTGACTGGCCGTTTGAGATTAGTTCATGTGGGTGGGAGATGGGAATTGGGAAATCAATTTGGTGCGCATTAATGCTGTTTGAGTAGGAATTGGGGTTTTGCTCAATTGTTAATTTTGAAGGCTTAGAAATTTGGGGTATTCATTAATTTGAATTTTTTATGAGTGGTGGATGGGAACTTTTCTGAACTCGTCTTGTCCGCCCATGATTGCGGTTCCTGTCATGTCACCGCCAATTCACTATAAATTTCGTAAATACAAATCTGAGCAATGGGAGGTGGGTATCGTTCAATAATTCAAGAGCTCTCCACTCTGCCATTGTTGCAAGTCCCAAACCCGCCCTAATCTCCAGTGGATGAGAGGAGGCCCTTCGGCCTTGTCCATTAATGGCAAAAGTGAAATATTTATCACATTGTAGGTAAAGTGATCCAATCTTTGAGAGGTTTGTGGATGGGTGGTTGAAATATGAATTTGAATCCCCATCTCTTTAGGGGTCAAAAAAGTATCACATTAAATCTAAATTATTTCAAAAAATAATTATTCAATTTGATTAAGTAATTAATTAATAATTTTGAAGGTTTTTAAGTTTAAACAAGTTCTAGAGAATAAAGAAAAGGGTTAAAACAACTTAGAAACACAGATTAAGAGCAAATTATATTAATTGAGAGTGGTGGGGGAGGAAGAAAGTCCGGATTACACAAGATAGAGAGTAAACAGATAGTTGAAAGTCCAAATTTGACGCATTCGTATTCGATCAGGAAATATCTAGATCTAAACACATCCGATCCAAATTCGATCTGTTTACATCCATAATTAAAATCGTCTACAGATCTGGTGGATATAGCAGGGGCTCACTTAGGGCAGGTGAATGGTGAGATTTCATTTTCCTTTGGTTTGCCAACTTCATTCGGATGCCCCATGAGGCAAAAGGGTCCAAGAGAAATTACCCAAACGAATTTTAGGGTTTTTCCCTTTTCTTGTTCCTCACTTTAGATCGAGAGGTAACAGAACACCGATTTGCCCCTTTCTTCTTCCTCTCTCCGATAACTTTTGAGTTTCTTTCTCTCTTTCACTCTCTTTCCTTCTTCTGCCTCCCATTTGAACAAATGGGGTCTAAATAGTGTTCATTTTTCTCAGGTTAATGAGATTTCAAAGGCTAGTCATTCTGTGGATTGAAAGCATATTCTTCATCTTGCACCGTCAGACAATGAAATTACAGGCCCTGGCCAACGACCTCTTATTCTGCAATTCCCAAGGTTAAAATATGTTACGAAGGCAAACTCGAAATTTAACAGACCATCAGGAGATAATTTTGCATTACTTCTTGAATCTTTATGGGTAAAAATACTGTTAGGCACCCCACTGCCGCATTCTCAACTAGGTCTGTTGATGCAATCAATCACTTAGAATCGCCATAGAAGCTTAGGAAATCAGAGAGAAAGCCCAACGGTATGTTAGTTAAGAGCATGGCCTTAGAGCACGGTATCGGAATGGGTATCAATTATTCCCAAAATCGTTATAGTATCGCAATGTATGAGTATTGGATTGTTTATATCGGACAGAAATACCCCTGTTTTATCTTTTAAAATATGAATTTTTTTGACATTTCTACTCCTTGTCTGTACTGTTCAATAGATACAGTATTGACCAAGTATTGAGATCAGACACTTGCTAAATCGATATGAATTGTCCGATATGAGCGATCCAATACTGATATTTAAAACCATGGTTAAGAGTTTAATACTAGTTGCTTACAAAGTCTAAGCCGACAGAACCGTGCTTGTCAATTGTGTTTCAAGACTCGTACACAACATTCCTAGGTTCTGTTGATTGGGTGGTATGTATCTATGAAGGGTTTTTCTAAGAAATTTGCAGCTTGTGTGGAGAAGTTTATGTTGGGTGTGTGGTACATAAGATTAGATCCTGCATTCTTTTGTCTCCTTATTCAGTACTTGAGGGGGGGAAAAAAAACCCGGTGTTGGAATGAACAGAGTGAAATGGGCAAATTGGTGTTCTACTGCCTCTTGATCTGAAGTGAGGAAGAAGAAAGGGACAAAACCCTAAAATTCGTTTCGGGTGGTTTCCTTTAGACTCATTTTGCCTCATGGGGTATCGAATGGAGCAGATCCGGCAATCTGAGGGAAAGTAAAATCTAATTGTCCACTTGTACTAGGACAGATGGCGAGCCTGAGAGCCTCACTGCCACTCTCCGCTGGATCTGCTCCCCACGGACGATTTTAAACCGCCTAAAATGGTTCTCAAACTTAGAGCAAGGGTTAAAAAAAAAAAATAATAATAATAAAATAAAATAAAATAAAATAAAATTATTATTAAAAGTAAAGGGTATAATTGTCTGATACGGATTGTTTTAAGTCAATTCCGATCGGTATTGACCTTGGCCGATCCCAAATTTTAAAACAATCAAAAGACTCAAGATTTGCAAATATATTTCATTTCTTTTGTATGTTTGTAAAGCAAACTCTATGAATATGTAGGCCATTTGATAACCTAAAGTAGGAAGCATTTAGCCAAAGCCATTGCATCTTTAAAAGCTTTGGTATCAGTATGATGATACGTATGCTAGTGGCACTGGGTGGTTTTTTTTTTTTTTTTCTGATAAAAGTTTCACTGGGTTTTGAACTACAGAAGCTGGGTGTTGATATTTCTCAAGTAAGGGATATTTTGCTCAAAATTAGCGTGCTCTATCAACAATCTAGAGGAATATTGGAATGTCTATATCAATAATACTAGAAACGGTTCATATGAAACGGTGCAGTGACATTTTTTTTTTTTGGTAAATTAGGGTTGAGGGAAATTGGAACCAACATCATTACTAAACCATGATAACGGTGCATTGACATTATCAACCCAAAGATTCAACTAACATGAATTTTAAGCCCTAAAAAAAAAAAAAGTGCCCAAATATATATTATGGGCTCCATTCCTCAGTAGCCCACTTAGGAAGGCCTTCCCTCTATGACCCCATGAGAGTCACGAGAGTAAGTATGGGCTTCAACTTATGTAAACTAGTAAGGTCCAGTGTCCCCCTAGAAAAATTGGCATTTATTAAGTTAGAGATAATTTTAACATGATGCCCCATTGCCTTCTTTGATTTTCGTCCCTTATGGTGAAAGAGAATCTCTTAATCCATGGATTTTTGTAGTAGCTAGATTCTCTCTAACCATGGTGGAAAAAAAAAAAAAAAAAACCTTAACTTTTCCCATCTTCTTTTTCTCTGATACCCAAAAAAAATTACTTTTAAAATGCTTGAATTGCCAAAACAACAATACAAGTGCTTGTAAAAACGGACATGATGAAGAGTTCAACTACATTACATGTAAGTTCACACTCAAAACCTATCCCATCAGTTGGTCCCTTGTGGCTCTCTTCTCTAGCCCCCTTTTGGGTCTCTCTTAGGTAAGTGTGTCTTATTTGCCTAATGGCCCTCGAACTAGCTTCTTTAAGGAAAAAAAAAAGAAGCTACCATAAACGGGCCTTAACCCAATTACAGACCTACTTAACTTTAATGGGCCTCTTTAATATATATATATATATATATATTATTCTTTTTTTAGTACAAAGCAAATTTAAGAATTACATAGGGAAAAAGGGGGCAGCCAACCAGGGGCACTATCCCAAGAGGCAGACACAAGGAAAACACATGCCCGAGTAGCAAGAATATGAGCAGGTTGTTGCACCATATATCGGGGCAAATGAAGGACTCAAAACCCCGAAAAGTGAGTAGATAATAAAGAGATATCTCGAGCAATAGTTTAGAGTTCAGGGGCGGCTGAATCTAAATCGCCATTAATAGCATTGACCACCTGCATACAAACAGAAAATTATAACAAGTAGAAGATGCATTATCCATAGCCCATCGAACAAGAGAACGCAATGCAAGGCCTTTAGCAATATTTGGGGGCGACCACGGGATAGGCAAAGCAACAACAACTTTGAAACAAGACTTAGAATACAAAACAACATAACCAATTCCAGCGGTCTTCCTATAGTCATAAGAGGGGAGGCATCACAAACATCACATTCCCGTCCATTTGGATCAACACTTTGATGGTCAATATGCAATGATAACATAGGAGTAGTGGTAGGTGAGGGAGCCGAGAAGAATGCCTGGAGGTATTCTAAAATTTTAGATTGCATCATCGAAATAATAGAAAGCCAGTGAACACTACTTTGATCAAATGTCTCTTTGTTCCTTAATAGCCAGACTTCCCAACAAATGATAGCACGGACTGCAAATGATCTCCTCTTTTGATCTTTGGATCTATTACCTTCATGCAATCAGTCTACAATCCAATTATGGGCGAACCGCCTAGAGAAAGATGGGAGTGGCACATTTGGAGTAGGTGAGGCAAGCCAAAGACCTCGGGAAGAGGGGCATTCAAAGAGAGCATGAGTTGAAGTTTCCAGCACTAGACTACATCGATTGCAAATGGATGATTGGACCACCCTTCTCTTGGCAAATTCTTCTCCAACTGCTAGAGCTCCAATACAAGCACGTCGAAGGAAGGACTTGTTGTTTTATGGTTGTCCTTGTTGGCAACCCGGCCACATGACCAATTTTCGTGACGTAGATGGAAATGATGACATGGCAGTATTCAGTGTCACCGATAAGATAATAGAGCCGCCTGGTATGCATGGAATGGTTTGATACATCTTTAGTAGGTGAGGTGGATTTTTGGGTCAAAACTGGTAAAA
The DNA here is from genome assembly GCF_013358625.1 of Macadamia integrifolia. NCBI lineage: Eukaryota > Viridiplantae > Streptophyta > Magnoliopsida > Proteales > Proteaceae > Macadamia > Macadamia integrifolia. Next base: position 13,062,789 of record NC_056563.1, on the reverse strand, counting down.
TTGGCCTATTTATTCTCAGGGACATTTTTGGTGTTAAAAATAAAATTTTTGAAAGGTCATTTCTTCATAAAAAAGATATATTGTAATTTACCTAGTCCAGTGCATTTGATTTCGTCACATTCCGATACCGTATGAAGAAGTTATGGCCTTTTTGGCAGTCAAGGGTAATTTTGGCATTGAAGAAATTTTTTTTAAAGGAAGTGTTCTCCATGTAACGATACAAAAAAAATTCAATCTTTTCAACGGTTCTGATTTCATCGCATTTCGATTTCGTATGAGAAAGATGCATCATTGGAAAGGATTAGGGGCATTTTGATCTTTTTATATTGCTGAGTCAGATGATCAAATCTTCTAAAAATTCGTAGAGCGTCCAGTTATGGTTCCAATGCACTTCATTTCATCTTGATCGAATATTGTATGAAAAATTTATAAGTATTTCTGTAAAGCTGGTTCGAAAATCCAAACCGAAAATTCATCCGTTGCTCTTGGTGTTGGGTGGATTTTTTCAGAATTTATTTTTAAAATTTAAAGGGCTTTTGTGTAATTTTAAGATTTTGAAGGTCTGAGTTGCAGGGAGTCTTTAAGCACTTAAATATATGAAGGCAGGGGCTTGATTGTAATAAAGAAGAGTAAAGGGAAGTGAAATGGATGGTCCAGATTCAACCACGTAAGCTTGATTCCTATCTAAGAGTGCTCACAAATTGGCGTTGGATCGGACGCTTAATATGCTTCGCAATATTTTCCATTCGTCGGATTTATCAAGAACCATATGCTGGCGCTGCACAGGATCGAAGTTGCTATAATATTACGGACATGCAAAAAGTGGCATAGATAGATGCTGTTTCTCAATATCTCATAAGATCTGATTTAAATTAGATCTGAAGATCTCAATCCAGGGGCTGCGAACCACCTATACTTTATGAGAATAGCCAACAATCCTTCATGAATCGTGTTGATCTAACCAATAGGATGTCGACAACGTTTCTAACCACTGACGCAACGTTGACCGCCTACGTCATCATGACGTCATATGATCCTAGATCTACGGCTCATGTTCACTATCCATTATGGGAATCCGACGGCTCATATTATTAGATACTGTTTGATGAGATCTACGGCTAGATTTGCGCACCCGTTGCACGCCGCTGGTGTAACCTACGCCACTCCTACGAATATTCTATTTTAGGCTATCTCATTGCTCCAACTTCAAATAGTCATATCTCCATCATTTTAACTCGGATTTGGGTGAACCAAGTTGCTACTTCTTCGTTTTTTCAAGTCATACACCATAGAAGCAAAAAAAAAAAAGAGTTTCGAATAAAGAAAGGCTATGGTTTTGGTAAGAGAAGCTTCCCCCTCTTTGTTGGTCCTTGAATGAACATGAATACTTGATGATAAATGTTCTTATGCTATTAAAGGAGATAAAAGAGGTGGTTGAGGTATGTTAATGACACATTAACTCAAAGCCAAGGAGGAAGAGAAGAAAGCAAGGATGTGTTTACTTTGAAGAGCAAAAAGCCAAGAAGAGAGAATGTATGAGTACTAAACTTGTTAATACAAGTTTCCAGTCATCCCAGGCAATTGGTTGTGAGATTCTCTAACTTTTGATTTACATTATATGCATGTATGTATATTAGGGTTAGTTGTGGATGAATATATACATGCTAGGTTAGTTGTGGATGAACTATAAGCATGCTAGCTAGTTGTGGATGTATAAGCTAGGCAGAGCTTGACTGTAGGTCATTGATATAAGCCCAAATTTACTATAATCTTTATTGAGTGCTTAGTGGGTACTAAGCACCAAGAATAGCTACTCCTGTGTAGTGGGTGCTACACGTTGTACCGGCACTGCAAGTGCTATCTCAGCTTCGGCTTGAGAAAATTGGGTGTGGGTGCTCTCGACTATGGGTGTAGTCAAAAGAGTGTATTAAGTATGTTCGAAGCCTTTACAAGCACTACTCCGATGATGAAAGTAAATTACCAAACCTCGTAAAAATCCTGTCTTGTGGGTGCTTGTTGTTTGTATTTTATATTGAAGTGTTTGGAATATGGAATGGGTATGCACACTTGGAAGTGCCTATAAGAGGCTGAGTGTGCATACGACTGTGTGCAAATAGGGATAGATATATCAAGTTTTTCTTGGCCAGACATCAGACAAGTTTTTGGGGATCGAAATTAGACTCATTGATTCACCTCCTCTCAGTGACTGCCGGGTTATAACAGAACTTTACTTTGGAGGGGATCTTAGCATTCAAAATGCCTTTCCAAATAGATGAAGAGACCGATAAGGGATTGCCACCATCATGATGAACCTGGTTAACACGAGATTGAACAAAATCATAAGTAGACTTAATGGAAAATTTTCCAAATTTATCATGGGACCACACCAACTTATCTTGAGATGGGTGAAAAGGGCTTGGGATTGCAGTGATAGCCTCAATTTCTCTTCTCGTAAAGAGATTTTGAATCAAGTCTTGTTTCGAAGCTTTTGAATCAATAAGATCTGCAACAAAGAAAATAGAACAATCACGACGCCGATGGGCTAATAGAGAAGTTTTCTAGGTTTGGGATCCATTTGGAATCCCAAATAGGATTGGATTGGCCATCACCAATGGACCATCTTAATTCCTTATTAAGCAATTGGCACCCATAGAGAACGCTTTTCCAAGCCCAAGAAGACTTACTTCCTAGTTGAGCATTAAAAAAATCTATATTTAGATAGTAGATACTCTTGATCAAAGAGACCCAAGGGGAGTCAACATTAGTAAGAAGCTCCATACAAGCTTGGCAGGGTAAGCTTGGTTCTGAAAATGTAAATCTCTAACCCCATACCACCATAAAGTTTGCTAATACACAGGTTAGACCAACTAGTCCAGTGGGTTTTTCTTTCATTCTCTTTTTTGCCTCATAAAAAACTAAGCAATCACCATATTAAATTCATTTAGTAAGGTAGAAGGAAGCTTGAAGTGAGCAATGGAAAAAGAAGGCATAGTAGAGGCAATTGCTTTAATCAAAACCTCCTTTCCTCCAAAAGAAGGTGATTGTCCTTTCCAACCTTGAATTTTAGCAAGAGTATTGTCTTGCACTTCAGAGAAGATGGCAGCCTTAGATTTTCCAATGTTAGTCGGAAGGTCAAGGTACTTAGATGGGCTTTGGAAGTAATGGATTCTAAGAATTCTGCAAAGAAGCCTTCTAAATCTAGGAGTGTTAATGCTGAAAAAAAAATCGGTCTTTTAAATGTGCTTGAAGGGGAATACCAATAAAATAAGACAAAGATAGGCATAGCAAAGAAAGATCCCATGGTTAAAATAGAATAAGACAAAGACGGGTATTGCAGGCAAGTTACTAAAATACTCGATCTTTAACCTACGAAACTTAAATAATTAAACTATGCTTGCACTACCCAAGTTTACCAAGTTCAAATCAATTAAACTATGCTTGAAAAAGATGAATATTTAGACAAAAACCACCACCATCTCAATTGTACATATCACAATAGCTTTAACATTAAATACAAATATATATAAAAAAAAAATACAAGTACTATGAAAAGGGGCGGGCTAGGTCGGACTTAAAGGAGTCGGTTTAAGTCAGACTTATAAATGTGCTGGGCCGGTCAGGCACCTGTCAGGCTAGGTGGTTGCACCATGTACTACTTGTTTATAAACATGTCGGGCTTGAGCTCGACACATTAATTGATCGAGCCCATCTAGCTAGGTTGGGCCATAAACGTGTCAGGCTTAATCGGGCTTACCGGTGCAAGCATGGAATTGACACCTTTACTCACAAAGGCCCAAGCCATCCCACTCCTAAATATTTGTTTTGTATTTAAAGGACATGTTTGAGATTTTAAATATAACCGCAAGCATACGAATCAGTGTAGTTATGGGTCGAACTCAGGAAGAACAACCACTTTATTTATTTTTTTTTTTTAATAATGCGAAAGTGAACCTATTAATGGTTGTGATCTAATTCTAACTACCGTCCTAAACATATGTATCTTAAATAACGTCCTAATCATTCATCATTTAAGAATTTAAAGACGTAAGCCATATAATTAAAATTAAATAAATAAATAACTGAAAATAAACAACCCATGCAATTTAAAAAAAAAAATAAAGGAAAAAATGCTTAAATAAAAATAAAGTAAAAGAAAGGGGATAAAATTAGAGAGAGACTCACAAGTAGGTTTCTCTACTTAGCCTGAGGGATGCATCATAATATGAGCTTCTCTACTTGACCAGAGAGTCACTCTTACAAGAGTTACTATACTTGGCTTTTAAGAAATGGAGACAATTAAAATAAAAATAATAAATTGATGGTTCTATGGCTAGGAGGGGCAAAGCCAACACATACACTAGCCTTGAACCTTGGGAGAAAGTGATAACAATAATGTAACGACTGAAATTAAAATCCTAAATTAAGAAAGAAAGGGTAGTCAGAAGAGGGAATGAGAGGGGGAAGAGAAGACTACTGAATGAGCCTACTTACTTGAATCAATGCTTGAACTTGAAAGCTTGGGTGATTTGAGATACTACCAGTACTAAAAACCAGATCTGAAATAAACCAAATCTGAAATTTCTAGTACTAGAGAAAACAAATCTTAAAAAAAAAACTGAACTTGAAAAAAAAAAGATGCTCCACGGCTCGTGATCTTGTCACCTAGATCTAAGCCTAGAACTATAACTTTAAAAATTACAACTCAATTGCATAAATCATGAACATAAAAGGCTGAATAAAAATAAAAGAGTGCTTGCATTAATTGACATAAAAAAACTATTACAAAAGTGATTAAAGCAAAAATAGAGAAGAACTAAAACTAAAAAGTGAGAGAGGGAGAGAGAGAAGAAAACTAAGCATAAACTAGAAAATAAACTAAGGGGAATAATAAAATAGGAGGGGGAAGGAAGGGGCTTTTATAGGGTTTTTTTCTTGCCTCCTTCCTTCTATAAGTTTTCTTTAAGAAAAGAGAGAAAATAAAATTAAATCTTGATAAAAATCCTCATTCTCTGAGATATTGTGTGAGGAAAGAGAGAATTTGTTTCCAAAATTAACAAATTCTATTCTTTCCTTACAATATTCACCAATATTTTGCGATCTTGATTAAATCAGAAAGGAATCTCTACATAGCATCTTCAAGATCTTGTGAGGTGGCAAGGAGAGAAAATAATCTTCAAGATTTTGTAGGAGAGAGGCTGTGATACCAATGAGTGGGTCCCACCTTTGGACTGGTTCCTTATTCACTTTAAACACTTTCTCTTGTAGATTAGAAAACCAAAAAAAAAAAATAGTACTATCCAAAGTGGGGCAAAATGTACACTTATATCCCTAAGATTTCACACATTATTGTGCTCATCACATTCCCCCATACCTGACTTTTGCTCATCCTTAAGCAAGATAAATAAATAAAGAAATGAAAGAAAAAGCCTAATTCACTTTTGTAGGAATCACGGTTGTATTTAGCACGTGCAATAAGCCTTTAAACCCTTTAAACCCATAAGTTACCCTAGTGGACGAGTTGTGTCTCGTGGGTGTTTGCAATGAATATACACCCAAAATTCAGAATAAATAAATCTCAACCTTGGCTAAAGGTAAGGCTTATATCAATCCAGAGCAAAGATAATTTTTCTTACAAGGGAACCCCACACTTGAACTTTTATTATCCTTTATCAATTTCAGACACTAGCATATTTCTTAATTTGGAACTCACCTCGTCTCTTCCAAAACATTCTTATCTTAAGGTAAAACCACTTGTGAAGAAATAGGAAACCAATGACTAAAGTGTTAGAGTATTTTTTACCAAAACATATTGCCAAGCATTAATGACATTTGCACATTTTTTTCTTCTTTTTTTTTTCACTTAATAAACACTATTCTGCTCCACTACTTTTGGCCTGAATGACATGGTGGAGCAAACACCAGACACCCAAGTTATTATGTAGCTTCACTTTTTGCATATGCCCACAAAGACAGTGATGCTAGAGTTCTTTCAGAAGTTTTCTCCCAAAGAATTTCGATCAAGACACCACGTTTCCTAAGGCGCAATACTCTGTCTAGTTCTAAGGGAATCAACTCTTATTCTTCTTTATACCACATTTCATATTTCATTTAAAATTGTGCATTTGTCAACCCATGCCAAACTAAAAAGAATGTCTCAACTCCAAATTAAAAGTACAAGGAACCCACAGACTTACATATGGTCCAACACCATAAAACAGGGGTCTCTTATTTTTCAAAAGAAAGTCCAATCTCAAGACACAGGCTTGTTTCTTTCTTCTCAACAGGGTTTTTATATGTTCAAAATGGGTACCTTAGTCAAAACTTTTATTTTGCACATTAATGAAGCAACCGAATGGTATGATCATTAGCCAAAAGCCAAAGTAGGACTTCATCATTTATCAAGCTCAAAAAAAAAAAAAAAAAAAACAAATAAAACAAAGTGGAAAAAACAGAAACTAGTTTCCCTCACCCACACTTGAGTCATGCAATATCGTCAATGCATGGAAAGAATTAAAAACAAAGACAATGCAAGGGGGTCATACCTAATTAAAAGTTAGTCATAAGTGTAAAGAGGTTCATGGAGATCCATGACCTCTTCACTACCAGTAGTAAGAAACTCGAGGAACGGTTTCAAATGCTGACCATTAACCTTCGAAATTACCCCTGTTTCTGGATTCAAAATCTCCACAGTCCTATGGGGATGTACATTATGGACAATAAATGGGTCATCCCATCGGAATCTAAGCTTACCAAGGAAAATATGCAATCGAGAGTTGTACAATGAGACCTTATCACCAATTGTAAAAGATTTACGCAGAATGTGCTTATCATGGAAAGCTTTGATCTTTTCCTTGTAAATCCTAGAAATTTTATAGGCTTTATTCCTAAGTTCCTCCAACTTAGATAGTTGGAGCCTACGATGAATTCCCACATTAGAGAAATCAAAGTTGAGCTTCTTGATGGCCCAAAAGGCCTTATGCTCCAACTCAACTGGTAAGTGACAAGCTTTTTCATACACAAAATGGTAGGGAGACTGACCGTAGAACGCAGTCTGATGGGCCCACAAGACATCAATGAGGCTAAGGGACCAATCTTTACAGTTGGGATTAACAGTTTTCTCTAAGATTTATTTGATCTGCCTATTAGACACCTCCACTTGGCCACTAGTTTGGGGGTGATAAGGGGTAGATTACTTATGGGTGATCCCATACTTTTTCATTAGGGCTTCAAAAGACCGATTAAAAAAATGAGTACCCCTATCACTAATTATTGCACGTGATGCACCAAAGCAGGAAAAAATGTTTTCTTTTAGAAACTGGACCACTACTTTGTGGTCATTAGTTTTACAAGGTATTATCCATTTAGAAACATAATCAACGGCCAAAAGTATGTACAAATTTCGAAAGAAATTAGGGAATGTTCCCATAAAATCGATGTCCCATACATCAAAGATCTCAACTACCAAAATAGGTTGAGAAGCATCATGTTCCTCTTATTGATATGGCCAAAAGACTGGCAGGTGGGACAAGCCTTGTAAAAATCAAAAGCATCTATAAAAAGAGTGGGTCAATAAATCCGTATTAGAGAACCTTTGCAGCAGTTTTCTTAGGTCCAAAGTGTCCACCACATGCATGATCATGAAAAAAAGAGAGAATAGAATGTTGCTTATGATCAGGAACACATCGTCGGATAATTTGATCCTGACATATCTTAAACAAATAAGAATCATCCTAGAAAAATTGCTTAACTTGGGAATAAAATCTATACTTATCTTGAGTGGACCAGTGATCCAGAGTCACACATGAAACTAAGAAGTTGACAATGTCAGCAAACCATGGTTCACTGGACATTGTAAATAATTGTTTATTTGAAAAGTTCTCGTTGACTAGAAAATCAACAGTCAAGGAATTGGGAAGCTGGGATAAATAGTCTGCAACTAGGTTTTCAACTCTTTTTTTATCCCTAATTTCTAAATTAAACTCCTACAAAAGTAAAACCCACCTAATGAGATGGGATTTGGCATCCTTCTTTTGAACTAAGTATCTGAGAGTAGAATGATCAGTATACACCACCACATGTGAACCAACTAAGTAAGACCGAAACTTTTCTAATGCAAACACAATCGTTAAAAATTCTTTTTCAGTGGTTGTATAATTGAGTTGTGCATCATTTAAGGTCCTACTAGCATAGTAAATGACAGTGAGAAACTTATTAATCCTTTGACCCAAAACTGCTCCTATGGTAAAATCCGAAGCATCACACATCAGTTCAAAAGGTTCAGTCCAAACAGGCGGTTGAACAATGGGTGCATTAGTCAACTCCTTCTTAAGTTGTTTGAAGGATTCTAGGCACTCTTTAGGATACTCAAAAGTTTGATCTTTGGCAAGTAATGAAGTGAGAGGTCAGGCTAACAGACTACAGTTCTTAATAAACCTTTTGTAGAAGCCCGCATGCCCTAGAAAAGACTGGACATCCTTAACAGATTGAGGAGGTGGTAAATTATCAATTAAATCCACTTTGGCTCTATCTACCTTAATTCCCTCATTGGATATTACATGGCCTAAAACAATACTAGATTTAACCATGAAATGGCATTTCTCCCAATCCAAAACCAAATTCTTAGATATGCAACTTTTCAAAACTAGAGAAAGATAATGAAGACATTCAGAATAGGAATTCCCATGAATTGAAAAGTCATCCATGAATACTTCTAAGAATTTTTTGACCATGTCAGAAAAGATGCTCATCATGCATCGTTGGAACATAACAGGGGCATTGCAAAGCCCAAAGGGCATATGCCTGTAAACAAATGTTCAATATAGACATGTAAAAGTGATCTTATGTTGGTCTTCTAAAGCAATTGGGATCTGGTTATAGTCAGAATATCCATCAAGAAAACAATAGTATTTATGTCCAGCTAACCTCTCTAACATCTGGTCAATGAATGACAATGGGAAGTGGTCCTTCCAGTGCCACATTAAGTTTCCTGTAGTCTATGCACATTCTCCACCCTGATTAGACACGGGTTGGAATTAGTTCATTAGTAACATTAGGAACTACAGTCACACTAGACTTCTTAGGCACTACGTGAACTGGGCTTACCCATTGGCTGTCAGAAATAGGATAAATTATTTCATGTTCTAAGCACTTTAGGATCTCTTTCTTAATGGCTTCCATCATCATTGGGTTAGCTCTTCTTTGGGGTTCCGTGGATGGTTTGGAATACTCCATAAGATGTATATGATGTTGCAAAATAGAAGGGCTTATATCCTTGATATCAGTCATAGTCCAACCTAGGGCTTCCTTATTATCTTTTAACACTTTAAGTAACTCCTCTTCCTAGCTAGAAGTCAAATTTGAAGAAATTATTATAGGAAGAGTCTAGCCCTAAGAAAGCATACCTCAAATTAGATGGTAACTCCTTAAGATCTAGCTTAGGGGGCTCAACTATGGAAGGTTTGGGAATGGAATTGGAAGGGATCCTAGGGGCTCTACAGGTGTGTGAAGACTCAAGATTTCAGAAAAGAAATTTTCACTATCATCATCCAACTCATTCATACACTCTTGGAATTCTAAATCAAAATCAATATCAAAGTTGGTAACTAAATCATTAGAAAAAATCAAGAAAATCCTCAAGCATATTGATCTCTTATTTCATAAGTGATTGCTTGCCTATCCTAAACATGTTAAACTCAACAATTTGGTTACCAAAAGATAATCCTATGAAACCATTCAAACAGTTGATTAATGCATTACTGGTAGCCAAGAATGGTCATCCTAAAATTATTGGGATCTCATCCTTGGTTGAGAATGGCTTGGTATCTAACACAATGAAATCAACAGGGAAAATAAATTCCCCCACCTTTAGTAAAACATCCTCAACCATCCCTTTAGGAATTTTAACACACCTATCTGCCAACTGAAGAGTAGTTCCAGTGGCTTTCAATTCTCCCAATTCAAGTTGTACACATGGTAAGGTAAAAAATTCACACTTGCGCCAAGATCAAGTAAGGCATGCTCAATGTAGGTGTTGCCTATGACACAAGATATAGTAGGGCTCCCTGGATCCTTATACTTGGCTGCTATAGGATGAGTAATTATGGAACTAATGTTACCTGCCAAGAATGCCTATTTGGGCACACTAGTGATACGTTTGTGAGTACATAAATCTTTTAGTACCTTTGCATAGGTAGGGATCTGGGATATGCCATCGAAAAGAGGGATGTTCACTTCTACTTTATTGAAGACTTCTAAAATTTTATCCATGGAAGCAGTCTTCTTTTTGTGTACCAAGCGATTAAGAAATGGGATAGGATGAACATAAGGACTGTTAGGGATTTGCCCTTTTTCAGAAGGATCATTTTTTGTTTTCTCAACCAAATCATCTTTAGTTTTAAAAGAATCTTTAGGTTCATCAGACGAACCTAGAACAAGTGGCATACTTGTGTCCTCAACTGAAGGAGAGTTAATAGGAGTAATAGATGGAGAAGATTTAGGAACGCTCTGTTGGTACTCTCTACCACTCCTAAAGGCATAAATAATATTACATTGGTTAGAGGGCCCTTATTGGGTCTAACCTTATACTATATTCAGTGGTCATTTGTTGGTGTTTGTGAACTAACAGGCTGATGATGCCTATGGTTAGGCTCTGGTTGACTGGGTAAAGTTTTTTTCTCCCTTTCACGTATAATTGAGACAACTTGAGTGAGTTCTCTCATAAGATTTTGATGGCTTATCATGAGGAGGGCCATATTTTTTCCAAGTCACTTATTCTACTTACCTATCCAATGTTGATAAACCCAAGGGGTTGCTGATAAGATGATAGGAGAGGGGCCCTAGGAAAACTAGCCTGAGGTCCTACATTTGACCTAGGAAAAATATTTTGAAAAAAAGATTATTGTGCAAAGGGAGGCCTTTGGAGTTCAGGTTGACCTTGATTATGTAAATTGGAAGGCCCTGCTTGGTTGCTCTGATTCCAAGAGAAATTTAGGTGATTTCTCCATCCTGGATTATAGGTGTTACTATATGGATTATTCTAGTATAAGGCATTAACACTATCATTAGAAGTGCCCCCAGAGGTGTTGGGGCATTCTTCTATAACATGTCCAGGGGACTGGCACCAAGCACAACTCGTAACCAAATTGACTGATGATGGCTCTCTAGGAACAATAACCTCAATTCTCTTGATTAGGCTATCCAAATGGGCTTCCTTGGCTACTATCTCATCCATAAAATATCCTTTTCCTCCTATGGTTCTTTCACTTTCTTGGGTTGATTCCCACTCACTGGTTTTGTCAGCTAAGTCAAGTAAGAATTCCCATGCCTTTCCTTTATCTGTAAATTATGTGAATCCCTTAGGGCACATAGACTCTATCATTTGTTTAGTTGAGTAATCAATACCCTCATAAATTATTTGACATAAATGCCATAGGTCTAGGCCATGGTGAGGGCATTCTTGGAGTAGATCCTTGAATCTCTCCATAAGTTTGGAAAATGACTCACTAGACTTTTGCCTAAATTGAAGGATATACTTCTAAGCTTATTGGTCTTGTGAGTTGGGGAAAACTTCTTAAGGAAGACAACTGTGAACTGTTCCCATGAGGATATGGAATTTGTGGGTAACCTATACAACCACTTCTTAGCTTGGTCTTTCAATGCAAAAGTGATAAGCCTAAGCTTAACAACATCATCAGAAAAGCTGTTGGATCTTAATTAGAAACATATCTCTTCAAATTCCTTTAGAAATAGGCATCCTCAGAGGTCAACCCATAGAAGAGGGGCAACATGGTGAGGTATTGAGATTTGAGTTCAAAATTATTACTCTGGGCTTGTGGTAGAACTATGTAGAAAGGTTTGGCTGTTCTAGCAGGGTAGAACCTATCTTTCAGAGATTTAGGGGAAGGGTTTTGCTATTGGTCTCCCATATTGAAGAGTTTTAAAGAGAGCAAATGTATATGGTCACTACTTGTTGGATCTCTTCTTTTTAACCGATTCTTAGTATTACGTACCCACCTAACACTTATGCAACAGAAAACTACCCACAACTAAAGTAAGATAAGCACAAAAGAATGGATAGCAAAACTTTTTTTTAATGATTTTTTTATTTTTTTGATTTTTTGATTTTTTACTTTTTGGGAGCTTACCGGCAGGGATCCGAGGTTGCTCAGGTTAATTCCTGAGGTACTGCTATAGGATGAAACCTGTATTTATCATACTGTGACGCATGGTGATCTCCACCGATACAACTATTATTACAAGTTGTTCTTCTCAGGAATTCAATAAAAGAAAAGGAAAACCAAAACAACGTAAATAAAACACTCCGATTTACCAAAAGAAAGGGAAAATTAACATAGAACTGTCTCCATAGCAATGGCGTCAAAAACTTGTTTGAGATTTTAAATGTAACCGTAAGCGTACAGATCAATGTAGCTACGGGTTGAACTCAAGGAGAGCAGCCACTTTTTTTTTCTTTTAATTATGCGAAAGTGAACCTATTAATGGTTGTAATCTAATTCTAACTACCGTCCTAAACATATGTATCTAAAATAACGTCATAACCATTCGTCATCTAAGAATTTAAAGACGCAAGCTACACAATTAAAATTAAATAAATAAATAACTAAAAATAAATAACCCAAATAATTTAAAAAAAAATAAAAGAAACAAAATGCTGAAATAAAAATAAAGTAAAAGAAAGGGGAGCTAGAGAGAGACTCACAAGTAGGTTTCTCTACTTAGCCTGAGGGATGCATCATAATATGAGCTTCTCTACTTGACCAGAGAGTCACTCTTACAAGAGTTACTATACTTGGCTTTTAGGAAAGGAAGACAATTAAAATAAAAACAATAAATTGATGGTTCTATGGCTAGGAGAGGCAAAGCCAACACATACACTAGCCTTGAACCTTGGGAGAAAAGGATAGCAATAATGTAACGATTGAAATTAAAATTCTAAATTAAGAAAGAAAGGGTAGTCAGAAGAGGGAATGAGAGGGGGGAGAGAAGACTACTGAATGAGCCTACTTACTTGAATCAATGCTTGAACTTAAAAGCTTGGGTGATTTGAGATACTACCAGTACTAAAAACCAGATCTGAAATAAACCAAATCTGAAATTTCTAGTACTAGAGAAAACAAATCTTAAAAAAAAAATGAACCTGAAAAAAAAAAATGCTCCACGGCTCGTGATCTTGTCACCTAGATCTAAGCCTAGAACTATAACTTTAAAAATTACAACTCAATTGCATAAATCATAAACATAAAAAGCTGAATAAGAATAAAAGAGTACTTGCATTAATTGACATAAAAAACTATTACAAAAGTGATTAAAGCAAAAATAGAGAAGAATCAAAACTAAAAGTGAGAGAAGGAGAAAGATAAGAAAACTAAGCATAAACTATAAAATAAACTAAAGAGAATAATAAAATAGGAAGGGGGAGGAAGGGGTTTTTATAGGGTTTTTTTAGTGCCTCCTTCTTTCTATAAGTCTTCTTTAAGAAAAGAAAGAAAATAAAATTAAATCTTGATAAAAATCCTCATTCTCTGAGATATTGTGTGAGGAAAGAGAGAATCTGTTTCCAAAATTAACAAATTTTATTCCTTCTTTATAATATTCACCAATATCTTGTAATCTTGATTAAATCAGAAAGGAATCTCTGCATAGGATCTTCAAGATCTTGTGAGGTGGCAAGGAGAGAAAATAATCTTCAGGATTTTGTAGGAGAGAGGATGTGGTACCAATGAGTGGGTCCCACCTTTGGACTGGTTCTTGATTCACTTTAAGCACTTTCTCTTGTAGACTTGGAAACTAAAAAAAAATAAGAAAAATAAAAGTAGTACTATCTAAAGTAGGGCAAAATGTACATTTATATCCCTAAGATTTCACACATTATTGTGCTTATCAGGATACCTTACACCCAGGCCTAGGACCAAGGATCATTCTTGCATATTTTTGGTCAGGCACAAGTCAGTCAGTCACCCATTTGTATGCTACCTTCCAATGGGTAACAACAACAACAAAAAACTCAGTTTTACCCCAAATTAATATACATGGATCAAGTACTTGTACAAGGAACATTCTCATACGATCCTAATCCACACACATGGAATCCAGCCCTATTGTGGATTCTAGCTAGATCAAGACCGAATGAGAATGGTTCTCGCATGAGATATCTCAGCGCAGCCTAACCCTAAGGTCTCTTCACTCAACTCAAGCACAGCCCAACCTAGCCGGGTCTTGATGGAGCCTGATTGGATCGAGCTTAGTCCAACCCAGCCTAGCCCAATACTATTGGTTGCTTCATTGCTTATTTCGATGCATTGCAAAGGTCAAAGACCAATGTTTTTGCATATATGTACATTGTGAAAAACGACATACTTTTTGCAGACCTTTTTCTATAATTATCCATTTATAATTATTAATATATTTATATTATTATGTGTTGATATATAAGGTTGGGTTGGGTTGGGTTGGGTTGAGACCTCAACCCAGGCTCAGCCCAACCTAGCCTCGGGCGTGAAATTCTCAACGATAGCCCACTCTATGGGCTGAAATCTCAGCCCAGGCCTTGTTTGGGAACAGGGCGGGCTAGGGCGGGTTCAGGTTGATCGGGATTTTTTGACAATCCTACTTAAGGGTAAGATGGTCTTTTGATTTGGGATGTTTGAGTTCAAGATATAAAAAGGGTAAATTAGTCATTTACATCTTAAAACTAACATCACAATAACACCATTAACTAAGGGTAGGGATCTAATATTTGAAAACATAGGGGATGGTTTTTGGTACGAATAAAGTATAGGGGAGGAGGATGTAATTTGCTCAAAAATCAATGAAACTTATCTATTGTAACAAAATCTATAAGCCATATATATATATATATATATATATATGTATATGTACTAGTAAAACTGACACATGCAAATGCAGGTATGGCCATACAGAAGTGAGAGGGAAAGAGAGAGAATGATCAACAAATAACTCCCTTTGCTCTTTGAGAAATTATAGAAGTATTGAGGTAAGTGTGAGATGTGATAGAATAATGTCATCAATAGTCAACACTATAGTAAATTTATTCTTGACATGCAAAATGAGCTAGTTAAAAATTTGCTTCAACCAGGGGAACATTTATTCTTTTCACTATACTCAATGACATAACAAAAGAATAGATTGATTATCACATCATGTATTTTAAAAAAAAGGTCTC
This sequence comes from Macadamia integrifolia, assembly GCF_013358625.1. Lineage (NCBI taxonomy): Eukaryota > Viridiplantae > Streptophyta > Magnoliopsida > Proteales > Proteaceae > Macadamia > Macadamia integrifolia. Next base: position 13,047,587 of record NC_056563.1, on the reverse strand, counting down.
AGCCACAGAGTTCAAGGTCCAGACAAAAAATGAAGAATTCCATGCTAGATGGTCCAAATCTCTACAATTCCAATCCATATTACATAACTGAATTAAAACATCAATTAAACGTAAAATGTAGAGGCACTCTTGGACAGTCATATCAGGTTATTTAGCACAAATTATAGAAGAATATATATTTCTAAACTGAAATAAGGTAATGGGTGATGAGTGTGTAAAATAGGATACAAAGTCCACTCCATTCAGGATTATACCGAATACAATGTAAAAGAAATAGAATATATAGACTGCAAACAACATTAAATATTATCTTTAACTAGAAACTGTCGTTGTGGAAGTTCAATCTTTTATCTTTCACTGGCAAAAAGATCCTTATTCAATCTGCGCTATACTCTATTCCGTCTTATTGGATGTCCTGCTTTTCTCTTCCTCATCGTACCTGCCTGGACATTGACTCAATTTGTTCCCATTTGGGCTGGGTCATCCTCTTCGTCCTCTAAAATGCCGTTAATTTCATGGAATCGAATTTGCACTCCCTTGCAAGAGGGTGGGCTTGGGTTGCGTGATGCCTCCACCCACAATAAAGCTTTACTCCTCAAACTGGCATAGCGGTTGCTTATTGAGAAGGATTATTGTTGGGCTAAATGTCTCAAAGAAAAATATTTTCATAGTACATCTCTTTTTGACCCTCAAAACATGAAAAAGTGGGGGTCCAGAATTTGGAATAGTATTACAACAGTCTTACCTTTTCTTTAGAATATAGTCAGTGCCATCCCTGGTGATGGGTGTTCTATCTATTTCTGGTATGACCCATTGCTTCCTTTAAGGCTCGGACTTGTTTTCAATCCTCCACCTGTTTGAGCCTCAAATTTTACTATTAATTCACTAATGACTAATGCTCATTGGGATGTTCAATCTTTGCGTGATCTTCTGCCTCATAATTTGTGCTCCGTTGTGCTTACTACAGCCACCTCAGGCGAGGCTGATGTTTGGCAGTGCACTCTTACATCTGATTCTCGATTCTTTTCTAAATCTTCCACACGGGCCTTGTTAAATGAGCGTTTAGGCCGTTCCAACCCATCTTTCCTCTCTCCTTTTCCTATAAGTTGGTGGAAATTTCTTTGGAAGTCCCAAATTAAAAATTTTTCTCTGGTGGACGCTTCACCGTGGTCTACCAGTAAGAAATTTGGTGTCTAAATGGTTAAATATCCATGATTCTTGTGTTTTTTGTGGCACTCACTCAAAAACAATCTCGCATATTTTTCTACATTGTGATCTAATGAAATGTATCTGGGCAGCTAGCCCTCTTGGGTTTCGACCCTCTCTTCCTGATAGTGTTTCTTTTCAAGAAGTGGTTTTTAATTTATTTCGTACTACTATTTTTTTTTAAATCTGAAAAGAAACACTGTTTCAGCATTTTTACTATTATCATTTACTTAATTTGGAAACATCGTAATGACATAGCAATGAAAATTTTGCGTTTTAACCCACAAGCCTTATTAAAATCTATTAACTATTGGGTTGCTAATTTAGATGTTTTCAAATTGACTAACTCTTCTGATTCTAGTGCTTCTCTTATAGATGATCCAGCAGTCATCTTAGCCAGATACTTACCCCTCAACTTTTTGTCATCTTACATAGTAGTAGGTATTGGCATCTCTAACTTTTTGGAAACCCAAGCAGTTTGGTGTTTTGGTGTTATGTATCAGGGGCATTTTGCTATTGTCAGAATGGGTGTTCTCTCTTCTTGAACAGTGGTGGAGACGGAAGCATTTGGCATTCTACTAGGTTTGCTATACGCTGTGGACAGGGGTTGGAGTGTTAGTGAAGTACGGTTCCTGCACAAACCTCGGTTCCAACTAGCCTTTAATCTCGTTTGATGTTTTTTGGCAATTATATTCGCAGTTTGGTTATCTGAAATATGTATATAATGACTTACAAACTACTCCAGCCCTCCAATGCCTGTGGGAAATTATGCAGTCTCCAATATTTCGGTCTGTAAATATGTCAGACTCTTATGATGTACCCCTTGATAGTTAATAGTAATGTAGTTTTATTGTCTTCATCGAAAAACATTAAATATTATATGGAACTAGTTTTATACTATAAATAGAATATTTTAGTTCCACCTTTTATTTTAGTGATTTCACAAGGTTGAAGGTTTTCCAATCTTTTTAAGAAGGCAGCTCCAAGTTCTTTGGCTAAATAAAACTAATTTTGTGCTACACATTCACATGACATTATCATTGTATTGAGCATTAATGTTTTACAATGTATCTTTGAAACTTCACATGATTGGGATGTGGAGCTGCCACTTATTGCAAAGGGCTTTCTCTTTGTTCAAGGATCTAAACATGATATGTTCTTGAGCCTTCACGCCTCAACTCCTTTGTAATTTACCTACAAAAGAGAGATATGAAGAGTTGCCGTGTGTTAAAGAAACAATCAGATTAGGAACATATTGAATAGGAAGAGAGAGAGAGAGAGAGAGAGAGAGAGAGAGAGAGAGAGAATATTAATAACTATTGATAGTTAAAATAAAAATTGACACAAGCAAGGGTAACTCAATGTGAGAAACATTGAGAGCCTCCTCAATGTTTCTTCCCCAAGGAGAACCTCCCTACTTTTAACATCGGCTTCTTGAAAGTTATCTAGCAAAAGCCTAGGCAAGGCTACTATAAACTGAAAATTGATGGGTGCTCCCTAGGTAACCTTTGCCGTATAGGTGCTACTGGCGTTCTCTGAGACAATCATGGTGTCTTCTCTACATGTTTTGCAAAATATGAAGGTGTGTTTGGCAGAATTTGCCGCATTTTTGTTGGCATTCATCATATGATGGAGTTGAATGTGGAGTTCCTTTGGATTGAGTGACTCACAATCAGTTATTTCCTTTGGATTGAGTGTGACTCACAATCAGTGGTTAGCTGTATCATGAATCACAACATCTTATGGATATTCCAGCAACAATGGTGGTTCTTTAAAAAATATGTGGACAACCTAAATTGGCTCATCACTCACTACAATCGTAAGGCAAACAATGTTGTTGATCTTCTGGCGAAGCAAGCAGCCAAGAATATGAGTAAGACAGTTTGGGATGGATTTCCTAGTTTTATAGCTAATGATGTAATCTGGGATGCTCAATTGAGACTTAGATATAGATTTTATTAGCAGTTTTTTACTTCTTGATTGAGTTACTATTCTGCTAATGGGCATGCCGAAGGTGGATTAGTAGATTAATGGTTGTCTTTTTTCTCTCATTCTTTGGGTTTCATGATAATAAAGTTCTTTGCTGATTCTTAGCCAAAAAAAAAAAAAAAACACTTGTCCTTTTGCTTCCAAATATGCCCCTCTTCACCCTTGCAATGGAAGGAAGTGGCTCAAATGTTGGATGCTTACATGTTTGATCATGTGATTGTATAGCTTAAGGGGGGAATTATTATTTATTTTTTGGTCAAAGGGGGCATGAGAGTTTGAGAGAGAGTGGAGGGTGTGAGAATTTAATAAAGAAAATATTATTTAGAAACTAATAGGAGAGAGAGAGAGAGAGAGAGAGAGAGAGAGAGAGAGTGGAGGGTGTGAGAGTTAATAAAATTATAAATTTTTTGAGACAAATAAGAAGACTACAAATAAGGGGGAAAAAAGAAACAAAGGTTCGACCAAAAAAAAAAAGAAAGAAGAAGAAGAAGAAGAAAGAAAAATGATATCAAAAAATAACAAAACACTTTCATTCATTCACAAAGCTTGAGCAATGGAGACGACAATCATTTCTTGTGAACCAGACCCAAAAAAAAAAAAAAAAAGGTTAAAACCAGAAAATTTCTTCCATTCATGATTAAGAGAACTAAAATATAGAAGCAAAGATGATGAGAATTCAAATCACAATCACTAAACTTAGCTCAATTGCATGTTGAGAAAAAACTTGACCTTTCCTTCTCATATCATATATAGCTTTTTCCCATCAAAGATAAAAATCAAAATTTTCTCAAATATATATATATATATATATAAAACAGATGAAGCATCGCTTCTGTATTCACGAGTAATGAGTGGGACTTTGGTGATTTGTTTGTAGAAACACAACCCTAAAATGATGCAGAAGACAATGAAAAAACAAGAACAAACAATGCACACAGGTTTATGAGGTTCGACAAGATTGCTTATGTCCTCGGTGAATGGGGCATTTTGCTATTGTCAGAATGGGTGTTCTCTCTTCTTGAACAGTCGTGGAGACGGAAGCATTTGGCATTCTACAAGGTTTACTATACGTTGTGGACAGGGGTTGGAGTGTTATTGAAGTATGGTTCTCACACAAACCTCTCCTTCAACTCATATTTCAACCCTCGGTTCCAACTAGCTTTTAATCTCGTTTGATTTTTTTGGCAATTATATTCGCAATTTGGTTATCTGAAATATGTTTATAATGACTTACTAACTACTCCAGCCCTCCAATGCCTGTGGGAAATTATGCAGTCTCCAATATTTCGGTCTGTAAATATGTCAGACTCTCATGATGTACCCCTTGATAGTTAATAGTAATGTAGTTTTATTTTCTTCATCGAAAAACATTAAATATTATATGGAACTAGTTTATACTATAAATAGAATATTTTAGTTCCACCTTTTATTTTAGTGATTTCACAAGGTTGAAGGTTTTCCAATCTTTTTAAGAAGGCAGCTTCAGGTTCTTTGGCTAAATAAAACCAATTTTGTGCTACACCTTCACATGACATTATCATTGTATTGAGCATTAATGTTTTACAATGTATCTTTGAAACTTCACATGATTGGGATGTGGAGCTACCACTTATTGCAAAGGGCTTTCTCTTTGTTCAAGGATCTAAACATGATATGTTCTTGAGCCTTCATGCCTCAACTCCTTTGTAATTTACCTACAAAAGAGAGATATGAAGAGTTGCCGTGTGTTAAAGAAATAATCAGATTAGGAACATATTGAATAGGAGAGAGAGAGAGAGAGAGAGAGAGAGAGAATATTAATAACTATTGATAGTTAAAATAAAAATTGACACAAGCAAGGGTAACTCAATGTGAGAAACATTGAGAGCCTCCTCAATGTTTCTTCCCCAAGGAGAACCTCCCTACTTTTAACATCAACTTCTTGAAAGTTATCTGGCAAAAGCCTAGACAAGGCTACTATAAACTGAAAATTGATGGGTGCTCCCTAGGTAACCCTTGCCATATAGGTGCTACTGGCATTCTCTGAGACAATCATGGTGTCTTCTCTAGATGTTTTGCAAAATATGAAGGTGTGTTTGGCAGAATTTGCCGCATTTTTTGTTGGCATTTATCATATAGTGGAGTTGAATTTGGAGTTCCTTTTGGATTGAGTGACTCACAATCAGTGGTTAGTTGTATCATGAATCACAACATCTTATGGATATTCCAGCAACAATGGTGGTTCTTTAAAAAATATGTGGACAACCTAAATTGGCTCATCACTCACTACAATCGTAAGGCAAACAATGGTGTTGATCTTCTTGCGAAGCAAGCAGCCAAGAATATGATTAAGACAGTTTGGGATGGATTTCCTAGTTTTATAGCTAATGATGTAATCTGGGATGCTCAATTGAGACTTAGATATAGATTTTATTAGTAGTTTTTTACTTCTTGATTGAGTTACTATTCTGCTGGTGGGCATGCCGAAGGTGGATTAGTAGATTAATGGTTGACTTTTTTCTCTCATTCTTTGGGTTTCATGATAATAAAGTTCTTTGCTGATTTTTAGCCAAAAAAGAAACTTGTCCTTTTGCTTCCAAATATGCCCCTCTTCACCCTTGCAATGGAAGGAAGTGGCTCAGATGTTGGATGCTTACATGTTTGATCATGTGATTGGATAGCTTAAGGGGAGAATTATTATTTATTTTTTGGTCGAAGGGGGCAAGAGAGTTTGAGAGAGAGTGGAGGATGTGAGAATTTAATAAAGAAAATATTATTTAGAAACTAATAGGAGAGAGAGAGAGAGAGAGAGAGAGAGAGAGAGAGAGAGAGAGAGAGTTAATAAAATTATAAATTTTTTGAGACAAATAAGAAGACTACAAATAAGGGGGAAAAAAGAAACAAAGGTTCTACAAAAAAAAAAAAAAAAAAAGAAGAAGAAGAAGAAAGAAAAAAGATATCAAAAAATAACGAAACACTTTCATTCATTCACAAAGCTTGAGCAATGGAGACGACAATCATTTCTTGTGAACCAGACCAAAAAAAAAAGGTTAAAACCAGAAAATTTCTTCCATTCATGATTAAGAGAACTAAAATATAGAAGCAAAGATGATGAGAATTCAAATCACAATCAATAAACTTAGCTCAGTTGCATGTTGAGAAAAAACTTGACCTTTCCTTCTCATATCATATATAGCTTTTTCCCATCAAAGATAAAAATCAACTTTTTTTCAAATATATATATATATATATATAATAGATGAAGCATCGCTTCTGTATTCACGAGTAATGAGTGGGACTTTGGTGATTTGTTTGTAGAAAGACAACCCTAAAATGATGCAGAAGACAATGAAAAAACAAGAACAAACAATGCACACAGGTTTATGAGGTTCGACAAGATTGCTTACGTCCTCGGTGAGATGAGATCCTACTTCACTTTAGCATAGGGTTACAACGCTCGTCTTCACACCTCTCAGTATTTATTGCATTATAAAGAAAGAAACCCTCGCTACAAATATATAGCGAACAATCCTAATCTGGAAAGTACAAAACTGCCCTCAAATAAAAAATTCAAGTGAGGGGCTTCCACCAATACTCACTGGATTAAACTGTGACGGAATACAAGACATCATACACCAATAGTGTTCTACTCCTTCCATGAGTTTTAATTACACGATGATCTAAATAAAGCTTTCTACCAAAAAATGACTGGGACTTTAGTTGGGGAAGATTCCGATCCGGAGGTCGTTGGTGCAACTGAAGAGAATAATGTTGCTTTCTCCTTGCATTTATTGTTGTCTGTCTCCTTCTTACAATACTCTAAACAACAGGGTGTCACTACAAAAATTATGAAACCCCACCTTTCAAATTAGTATTTATCATAAAAATATAGGAGGGGTGTTGGAAATAATCATGTACATGTAGATGTGAAGCTGTCGTAATTATCAATGGCAGTGATCAGATTCTCGATGTTCTTATCTTCAACTGAAACAACATTCACAGTCCCAGGCACAACACATAGCGCGGGAACTTAAAACCCTTTGTTTCAAGATACCAATGATCCATGAGAAGTTCATACAAAGATGACGAAGTACAAAAAAATTGGGAGGAATTAAAGCAAACAGCTAGAAAAAAAAAAAATAGAGATCAAACAAAATCAATTCATGAATCAACTCACTTGCAGGAGAAGAATTCTTGAGAGAACACGAGGACTTGCTAGGGTTTCCATCCTCAGTTGAACTACGGTTCTGTATGTTAGAGTTGCAGCCGTGATGATGAAGATTCTTGATATTTGATTTGGCGGAGAGCTCTGCAATGCTTGTTAGAGTCTTTTGTTGGGTCCCGATTGACACTGAGAGGGGGGGTGAATTAGTGTGCCAAATATTTTTTCATTTTTCAACTGTACCCCTGATGTGGCAATCACTATTTGCACTTCAATAGCACAGTCTATTGATGCTGCTCAGAGCTGCTATATATACTACTGACCATTCTTATTGTTGCATGAAACTTACTCACATAACCTGTATTGCTGTCCAGAGCTGTCTCATAAACCTCAAACGGTAATCACTGTCACCTACATACACAATTGTATGCACATCCACATTGCACCACCAAGTGGTTAGGTCTACCAGATATACACACCCATTCTGCAGCCAAGCACTCCAATCCACAATACAAATACGAGCATATACATCCACAACACAAGAAATATGTGCTTCGGCCAGTTGCCTACATGCACGGAGTAATGCCCACTGTCGGGCTCAGTATTTACTCAATACTAATTATGACTGCACCCATAGCCAAGGGAACACATTCCCAGTTTCCACCAATGACATACAATGGTTAGGTCTTCACCTTAGTTTTCTCAGAATGATTTGAGAGGCCGCACCCACGGTAAATAGGTTTAGGTAGTTGTACCTACTAAGGAACACGTAGCCCCTGTGTCCAGCACCCACTGAACACCAATAAAATAAATTTGGGCTTATAACAATGCCCTATAGTGAAGCACTCATACATGAAAATTTCCCCCAAATAGACTACAACAATCACTTAGACATATTATCAAACATCTTGCCTACAATGATTTTTAATAATGAAAATTTAGCAAAAGTGATGTTATCTTGGCAAGGAGTAACCGTCAGAGATGCAATAATGTCGATCTCCACTTGATGCGGACCATAACCACGTTGTCTCGGTGCCGCCAATGCTTCAACCCCGGTTGGTACTTGGGTTTCTTGAAGCAACTCACAAGAACCAAATTCTAGGTTCTTCTTCTTCTTCTTTCTTTTCTCCATGTCTTTACTTTCATGGAGTAACAATGGAATTCACATTCACATTCACACACACACAAAGAGAGGAAAAAACTTCTTCTCTATTTCCCTCTTCTTCTCTTCTCTTCTATTTTCTTTTCTTTTTTCTTGGCAACAACCAATAGAACTTGCTACCTTGGTTTCCAGCAGCTTCCTAAGCCTCTAATGGGGGCTATGGATGAAGTGCAAGAGGATGAACGTCTTTCATTCAAACCCTTAGCCTTCCACGAGTTTCAACTCATTTTTCTGACCACCTCAGCAACCCCTCTACCTGATATCTTCCCTCTGATGTGTAGAGCTCAGAGAGATGAAGAATCTCCAACTTGAATCACTCAAATCGGAGTTAAGATGAGGGAGATATGGCCATTTCAAGTTGGACCAACCAGAACACTCAAAATAGAATCTTCGGAGGTTGGCGTAGGCTACGCCGGCGCGCACGCAACAGGGGCGAAATCTGGGCCATCGGATTAATCCAAATCCACTTTTAATGTCAGCCATTAAATTATTCAAACGGCTAATAAATCTTGACCGTAAGATTAAAATAACCGAGTCAACTGATGATGTCAGCGTGATGCAAGCGCTGACATCGTCGGATACGTTGTCGACGCGCCATTGGGTACGTCAGCACAAAATACGGTGGTTGTCGGCTATCTCTCATGATGGCTGAAATAGATTACAACCGTTAGATCAAGATCTTTAGATCTATTTTAATCTAGATCTCATGAGATCAAATTAAATGGCATCTATCTGTAGCCCTTCTTGCACATGCGTAACACTATAGTTACTATGATCAGGTGAAGCACCAAACCATTATATATAATACACCCCACTAATGAGAAGCCTCGGATAAGCATCTTTAATCCAAACTCTTGCACGAACCGTCAGATCTGAATCTGACCGACGTGGATCAATCTGAACCGTGTATTAAGGATCCCTCTGATTCTCTTATATACACATAAGCCCCTGCTTCTATAAACTTTAATGCCAAAAACCCCTTATCAATTCAGACCTTTAAAACCTTGAAATTACATAAAATCCCTTCAAATTTCAAAAATAAATTCCGAAAAATCCACCCAACACCGAGAGCAACTGATGGATTTTCGATTTGGATTTTCGAATCGACTTTACGGAAACACTTATAACTTTTTCATACGATATCCGATTGAGATGAAATGAAGTGCGTTGGAATCGTAACTGGATGCTCTACGACTTTTCAAAAGACTCAATCATCTAAATCATCAATGTAAAAAGACCAAAATGCCCCTACACCTTTCCAATGACGTATCTTTCTCATACGGAATCAGAACGTAATGAAATTAGAGCCGTTGGAAAGATTGTATTTTTATCGTATTGTTACATGTAGAACACTTCCTTTAAAAAATTCATCTTCAATGCCGAAACTACCCTCGACTTCACAAATACCGTAACTTCTTCATACGGTATCGGAATGTGACGAAATCAAATGCACTGGATTAGGTAAATTACAATCTATCTTTTTCATGAGGAACCGATCTTCCAAAAATGTCATTTCTATTACCGAAAATGCCTCCGAGTATAAATAGGCTAATTTTGCCAGTTTTGACCCAGAAACCCGCACCACCTATTAATGATGTATTAAACCACTCCATGCATACCAAGCTGCTCTGTTATCTCATCGGTGACACTGGACACTGCCATATCATCATTTTCATCCATGTCACCCAAACTGGCCACGTCATCACCGCCACGTGGCCGAGTTGCCAACAACGACAACCATAAAACAACATCTTTAAGATCTAATGCTTTTGAGGATTGAGATTTCTACCTCGAGAATTGTTTCTTTTTAGGTTGTATCAATCTAGAATTTCAAGGCTACTTTTTTTTAGCTTGAGGAGGAGTCAAAATCAGTCTTCATCTCAACTAATGTTAGCTCTTTCCTGCAAGAGAGAGAGAGAGAGAGAGAGAGATGTGTTAGATTTTTTTTTTGATAGAGGGGGTGGGATTCGGGAGTTGGAGATTAATAAGGATATTATTATTTTTTATAAAATAATTTTTATTGATAAGGAAACTAAACAAAATTAGAAAAGCAACTGAGGAGAGAGAATACAAAAAGATATAGATTTTTTTTTATAGTAAAAATAGAAAGAGATAGATTATAGCAAGATGAATGGAGAGAGAAGGAATTAATAAAGAAAGAATATAATGAGAGAGAGAGAGAGAGAGAGAGAGAGAGAGAGAGAGAGAGAGAGAGAGAGAGAGAGAGAGTAATTTTTCGTAGAAGGGGTTATTAGAAACTTAGAATTTAAGACTAATAAAGAAATTCATTTTTAGTAAATAATTATAATAAAAAGATGTACCAAATAATATAGCAAAAATAGAAACATGAAGAAAAGGTATAATGAATAAGATAAGGTATTTAAATAAATAATAAGGGCAAAATAGTGCAGAAAAAGATTAACCACGAAGCATGAGTACATGCGCTTATATAATAGTATAATAGTATGATAGAAGGGGTTGTTAGAAACTTAGAACTTGAGACTAATAAAGAAATTCATTTTTAGTAAATAATTATAATAAAAAAGGGGGTACCAAATAATATAACAAAAATAGAAACATGAAGATAAAGTATTTAAATAAATAAGAAAGGTTAAATAATCCAGAAAAAGATTAGCTACGAAGCATGAGTACGTACACTAATATAATAGTATGATATATCACAGATTTATAGAAATCATTGCTTCTTCCCCATTTCAACTTAAATTTCTAGGGTTCCCATAGATTTTAGTTTTAAAATGTTAAAAAGTGCTTAGTAATCAAGAAAGAAAGCAAGTGAATTTCTGATGCTAATGCTGCCCGGCTGCTGATGGTTCCTGGATGCCGCTATATGGATGGTTTGATAGTGCAGCCCTTTCGTCTAACCATAATTTGAAATCCTTAATTTAAAACGCATGTCATAAGACTCTTGTGTTATCTTATAAAATGCACACATTGTATGTGTACTCATACATATGTTCTCGAATCAACATTCCAAAAAACACATGATATGATGATCATATGAACAAGATATCCAATCATGTTCCTAGTCTAGTATATTTTAGGCAAAACCTAAGGACGACTATAACCATTAATAATTATGTAAATTAATTGAAATTAATATAAAGGAAAGGGTCCCCTGAAAGGTAGTGTGGCCCCTACTTGGCACAAGGGCCAATGAGTGTGTGTGAAAGCATCAACAAGGATGGGATTTTAGCCTTAATGAGCGAAAGGGCAGTCATTTCACTCTCCCCCCCGCCCTTGTCTCTGCATCCCTTGTCTCTGGACGTAGGGGCCATGTTAACGGTGTATATTCAAGGCCCACAGTAGCAAGCCGAACCGAGCTGAGTTAGTCAAGCTCAAAACTAGCCTAGCTTGTTCAATAAACATGTCGGCCTCAAACCCGAGTTGATCATAAACGGTCTTTCTCGGTGCACAAGGGTGCAGCCTGATGGGCCCTCGATCAGGGTTGATCGATTTGTAGCCTGAATCAGGACACATTTAAAGCCTATTTATAGCTCAATTAGAGATAAAATGTGTCATTAGGCCATTTAGCCAATTGAAAATCGATACCTGACTGAACGTTGATAATGGGACCATGCCTAACCTATGAGGCCCAATTACATAAATGGGTCAATCACAATACGTGTTCCTAAGGTGGGCAAGCTCCATTAGGCCCGACCAAAACTAATCCGGCCCTACCGATTGACACACCTTGGCCACGTTGCCTTTCTGGATTTTTTTTCCCTTACTAGAAATTGGAAATTCGGGTTTGATCAACATGTATCTACCATTGATAGAAATCCGGGTTTATGGACATATCCATGGATTAGTTCTTCCCACGGTTATTTAATCAATTACAGTTATTGGAGAGATATCAAACAATCCCACATTATACTTTCTCACCCTATGGATAAACAATCAATCAAGACCATAGGATTTTGGCTTTATGATTCGATTGAAACTAGAGAACCTAAAGGATGTGTTTGGCTATATAATTCGTTAGAAAGTCTTTCTGGTGAAACGTGATTCTCTATTTTTTAAAATTATTTGGTCGTTTTTTGAGTTGATTCTATTTAAAAGTACTAATTCATTTGAAACACCTTGTAAAGCCAAAAGTGGTTCATTTGAGAAATAAGGTAAATAGAAAAACTTATATTTGACACACATAATTTTAGTCCTCACACAAATAGTCCATGTTAAGTGGTGATTCAAAATAATCATAAAAATCGAGATGGGTAACCAAACAGTTTTTCGAAAATCTTAAAAATAAATATTATTCAACAAAAACACTCTTTATAAACTCATTGTCAAATTTAAAATAAAACTCCAACTAATTATATAACAAAACACATCCTAATTCAACCGTGGACCATTTTCATTTATCACCCGAACTGACAAGCTCAAATCAGGCACTGACTTTAACAAGAAAAAATATAAGCACTACCAGGCTGACTGGTTTTGTCATGCTCTCATCATTCATCTGGCCTCAATGCAGAATTAGGGATATTGAAGTAGCTTTAGAAGTCCCATTTTAAAGAAGAATTGCTTCTGTTGCTTCCATAACGACGTCCCTAGGTCCCCACACAGCTAAGTTTGTGGTTTAGGTTCATTGCTCTGATTCACTTCACTGAAATAAGTAGTTCTAGTAGTTTGTTTCCTTGGGGTTTGGGGCTCTTGACTCTCTATGCACTGAAGCGCCGACTCGTGACGCAGTCCTTGTTATTTACTGGCCATTATAGGCGGCACACAATACTGTGCAATTTGTACACACGCAGACGCAACGATCTAGCGACGACTACGTCAGTCCCCAAAGCCGGAAAGTAAGAGCTGCAATTGGGGCTATGAGTCATGTCACGTGGGCTCTTTACGTCTCTCTGGACCCTCTCTCTCTCTGGTCAAGCAAGCTCCCAATTTCAGTTTCAACTTCAATTCCAGTTTCTTTTGTATTTTTTGGGTAAAAGTTTCATTTCTACTTAGACTGCGTCTGGTAGTCATTTATGAAAGAAATGGTGTCATATTAAAAATAGAATTTTCAGTTTCTTTATTAAAATATTATTTTAAAATAAAAAATTATGTTTGATGAACTTATGTCAGGCATAATTATCCTAGTTGCCGAAATGACGGAATGAAGTTTCATTGTTTCATTATTTTGTATTTTTAGTGGTTTTTTTCCCTCTTCGTTTAAGAAAAAAGCTGAAAAACATCAAGTTGACTCTAAATGCTTTATTCCGTTTTTGGTTCCTGTAGAACAGAAAACCGTTAGAAATATTATTTTTGATGATTACCAAACACAGCCTTACAGTTTGTGTCTCCATTTGCATCCACAGATGATAGTATGACCATATATTAATAATACTTAGTTTGTATTTGGTTGTTCTTTAGTTTCAGAAATGAAGTTTCGTATTAAAAACATAATTTTTAGTTTTTGTGTTAATATACCATTTAAAAAAAAATGGTGTTTGATGAACCTATTTAGGAAACAATTACACTAGTTGTTCACTTTTTTTTTTTTATATTTGGAACGAAACCGAAATGATGGAACTAGGTTTCATCGTTCTATCATTTTACGTTTCTTACATTTTTTTTTCCCTTTTCATTTCAGAAAAAATAAAATAATATCAAGTTAACACCAACTGCTTTATTCAGTTTTTTTATTCCCATAAAATGAAAAAACGTCAAAAACGTTTTTCTGGATGACTACCAGATAGAACCTTAGAATGATTGATGACAATGAAGCGTGAAAGAGACACTATTTGAATTCTATTTCCTTCCTCATCAAGGTTTTAAAACTCAAGATCGGTCCCAACCAATATTGATTTATATCATATCGATAGATTTATTATTTGTTTAAAAAAAGAAGAAGAAGAAGGTGTTTTGAACAATTTTACCCTTATATCTTACTAGTGGATCATTATCAAATCCATCAAGATGGAAATCAGAATTGCTGATATCAATCCAATCCGAATGATCTTAATTGATCTGATCTGACTTTTAAAACTATGACCCCCATAGGATCAATCTCAACCAATATCAATACATATTGGATTGGTATCAATCAAGATTTTTTTTTTTTAAATGATATTTTGAATATTTTCCCCGTTTACCTTACCAATGGATCGGTGTGAATCTGATCGGCATCATGGATCGATCTTGACCGATACCATCCGATCCAATCCGATTTTTAAAAGTATGACCACATAAGCCCAAGGCACAAGAGAGGAGAATAGAATCTTTCAGTCTAACGTCAAAACCCATCAAAAAGATCAATCCACGACACTAGATTACCATATCTAGATTGGGGCCCACCATCATATCCCTTTCAATATACACATATATAATATACATGCACCTACAATACTAATATATGATGAAGCTAAGAGTGAGTCCCAAGACCGGACATTTTGGACCGGGTTTAATTAATAGTCTAGTGAGGAAAACGTGGTGGCTGCCCTGTCAAAGAATTTGGACAAAACGTGAGCTTTACCCATCCTTTCTCCTTTCTTCAAAGTATCATGGAAAAGGAGGAGAAAGGAGAAGAAGGTTTGTTACTTACGATCTTGATGCCTGTCTTTCTTTCCTTTTACTTAAAGAAGAAAACGATAGCAACTTCTTTCTCATGTCCTTCACAAGATGTAGACTCTTTTAGTTAATTAATCACACCAATTAGCATTAGATTAGTGTTAGATTCTTTGGGTATTCCAAGCAATTTTGATAGAACGTGTGGTCTTATGGAGCCCATGACTTTGATATTCCCAAAAATTAGGATTTGCATTTGTATCCCTTTGAGGGTATCTGTATTTCGTAGAAAGGATATTCGGATTCAAATTTAAATTATTTGATTTAGATAGACATTGAATTGTAACAAAAAAATTAAGTAGTTAGTTGATCTTGAGGTTCATGAAGATTTGCCAAGTTTTGGAGAACAAAAAATAGAGCTAATACAACTGAAAGACATGAATTTATAGAAAATCATATATGCCAGTAAGAGAAAGGTTTGCACTACATTTGTCAGGGATGTAAACGAAGACGAAAATCTGAATTTGATTTGCCACTGTATCTGTTTAGGTGTATCTATATCCAACTAGGCCAGGAATATCCGGATCCTGTTTGCATCTCTATCCAAAATTTATGAAATCTTTGATGATTAGTCTCTATCTCAAACTATTCTACAATTGGCAATTAGGGGATGGAGTTAGAATTAAGTTAGAATTAAATAAAATTTAGTAGGTTAATATTTTTGTTGTTTTCTTTGTTTAACATGTTTGAATTAAACAAGATCAAACTGAATTGATCCTATCTCACACGTTTTATAAGTGATGGTTATAAAAAATAAGTAAAAGAAACTTTTAATTAGATCAATGATAAGTTGGAATAATTGTCATTTTAGATTTGGAAGCCCTGGGGGTTGCCAATTGGATTATGATTGCCCACTAGAATCACATGGTTGTTGAATAGTATTAGTTTGCTAATCCATGTTTGATTCATGTATTAATTTATTAATGTTGCTACACTTGCTTCCTTTTAAATCTATCTTCGTAACAAGCAAAGCATAATAACCAAAAAGGGAAACCATGTAAGTAGCAAGATTATAATAGAGACTAGAATATTGGAATATTCTCTACAAACTGTTCACACAAAAGAGGAAGGGGGGGGTGCAATTATAGGAAAAAGGTTTTCCATTTGGACTATACTATCACTCTTTTTGTTTTTTGGGTCAATGAGTATACTATCACCCTCTCATATGGATAGTTTTATATGAGAAAAAAAAAACTTGTAAGGTAGAGAGAGAGAGAGAGAGAGAGAGAGAGAGAGATGGAAATCCCATTCTTATTGATGCTTCCGTGCACTTTCCCATTGGTCCCTATGCTGACACATGTCACGTTGCCTTTCTAGGAACCCTCTTCCTTCTTTCTATTGTTTTATCTCCTACCCTGACCTTGTGGGTCTCATATGAATGATACCATTCTCCATAGCACCATTGGTTTACGTGAAAGTCCCCCCCCCC
>NC_056563.1:13022440-13028473 GCF_013358625.1 Macadamia integrifolia | reverse complement strand
GATACTAACAAAAATAAACATAAGTTTCTACATGAGACCTTTGGCACCACCAATTAACCGTATGCATGAGCAAATAGCTAAGGATGAAGATGAATAATAGAATATTCTACCAAAAAAAAAAAAAAAAAATTAAATAATTGAATATTGAGCAAGGCTGGAGGAAGGTGGCGTCGGTTATCTAGAAGACTTTATAAAATCTTCTTAAATACATTAAATATTTTCAAGTTGAACGGCGGAAGTGAAAACTTTATCTCACTCTTCATTCTAGGCAGAAAATCCCCACACCCAATCATATATGGGATTTTTCCTACGGTTTGAAAACTGGATCGGATTTTTCACCCAAAAAAAAGATATAAAAAACTGGATCGGATAGGTCCCACGTGAAACCTAAGGTTTAAGAGGGGGGGGGTTATGCCAACTTCCACCCATTCTGTATCAATTTTGACCGATTCCATATTGAAATGGATCAGAATCAGCTTAACAGAGAATCGGTTCTGATCAAGGATTGAGTTCTTGGTATTAATAGTAGCATTGGTCAATTTTACCCTTGTGTTTTCATAAAATGCATAATTTTTTTTTTTGTAAGATTTTACCTCTAAAATGGTATTAATTACCAATCTGGATTGGACTCTGATACAATTAATATGCCCGATCTGATATCGATCTTAGAACCATGATCCTGATTCTTATTTTTAAACCTAGGTCCTTATCCTTTGGTCCTCCATACCATGATTTAAGAACATAGAATCCAGGTTGAATCAATCAAGGCTGAAACCAATCCAAATCGATATAAAAATACCCTTGCTTTCAATTAAAAAACCTTTTTTAAACTAATTTGCTCTTTGTCTATACCAAATATTCAGTTGGCATTATCTCACTTCCCTATCATATCTTCTTTCCTCACAAGCAAAATAAGGAATTAAAATATCCTCTTTGGTTTCTACTAAGCCAAAATGGATTTTCATATTCTCTCCTATTCATAAAGTAGTAGGGGTGCAACAGGATTGGGTTGGGCTGGGTTTCTTAAATCCCTATTACAATCCTTAGTCCCTTAATTGGGCCAAAAACCCGCCCTATCCCTGACTCAGGGCCACAAATCTTCATCCCGGATCCTACCCTTTCAGGGTTCAACCCAACCCTTACCCGCTCTGATTGGCCCTGATTTTTCAGTGATGAGCTGGGATTACCTTGACCCTGACCCTGACCCTGGTTTGGCACCAAGGGCCGGGATGGCCCTGATAAACCCTAACCTTAGTTTGCCATCAAGGACCAGGTATACCCTGACCCTGACCCTGACCCTACAAAATATGAAATAACTTAAAAATAAAAAAAATATTCATAATAAAGAGGAGATAAAAAAACACAAAATTACAAATTACTTATTATGAAGAGAATATCCTAAAGCAAACATTCAAACAATATAAATAATTCTAACTATTATGGTAAATAAAGAGGAGATCATCCTAAGAAAGTAAATAATCCAAAAAATTTCAATTATTTGTCATGATAAACAAAGAGATCATCATAATAAGGCAAACAATCCAAAGATTTCAAAACCCTTGTCATGTTAATCAAAGAAGAGAGCATCCTAAAAAAACAAAAAATCCAAAGAACTCAAATTTATTTAAAATAAAATGAAATGATCATTTTCTTTTGGCATCCTTCATTGCATTTCCATGTTCACTCTTCCTCATCAATTGATCCCTGTAAAATTAAATATTGTGTGTTATTAATGCAGTATGAAATACTAAATCTTATCAGAGTGATAGTTATAAAGTGAATAAATTAGAACAATAAAAATAACACATGCTTTGAAGATTTTCACTCACCTAAGCAAAATTCAGCCTTAACAAATAGGAAAACATCCAATATCACACTTCAAATCAAACTTGTCATATCAACATCCTTAATAGCTCCTGAAATATAATTAATGTACAAAAGAAATAAAAAAAAAAATAGTAAAAGAATTCAAACAATAGTACATGTAAATAGTAGCAGCAATGCTATTAAATGAAATTCAACTTGAAAGCTTATTACCTGATTCAATTTCCTCAAGGTCTTCTAAGTTTTCTTCGATATCAATATGTGTTGGTGAATGTCGTAGCCAATCCTGTGCACACACCAAGAACTCTATGATCCGTGGTGTCAGTGAACTGCGGAATTGATCTAGAATCCGACCACCAGTGCTAAAAACAGACTCTGAAGCAACTGTTGAAACAGGAATTGGTAAAATATCCCAAGCCATCTTACTAAGAATGACAAACCTTGAGCTGTTAATTTTCCACCAATTCAAGATGTTGAAATTAACATTATCTTCTTCATCATTCACAATACCTTCTAACAAATAACGATCAAACTCTGTTCCAATTTCTGAACCCACCTTATTCTTTAACTTTTGGAGAATCTTGTTGTGAATACTTTTAGTGACATTTGTTGGTAGAGCATCAATAGGTTTAGGAGTTGTTTCATTTATCACTGCATTAGGAGGTGACTCATATGATTGATAGTACTTTAATAGCTGGTCCATGACATTCTTAATAGTTTCCATCTTCATTTGAACTTCAGATTGAGGATATATTTATAAGTAACATGCCTCCATATATGTTAACTTCAAACGAGGATAAAAAACAGAAGCAATAACCAAAAAGATGTTAGTCTTATCTGTGCTACCCCAATACTTTTTAAACTTTTCCATCATAGCACATGCCATATCACGGCTCATGGGATATTCACTTTTTAATCAATCCATCAACAACAATTCAATTGCATAAACTTCTTGAAAATAACAACTTGATGTGACATAAAGAAATCCAGACAATCTAGTAGTGGCATTGTAGAAAATCTCCAAAAACTTGCATAATACTTTTGCTTTTTCTCAGTCTTGTTCACTTGGAATCATATCCTTACAATCTACTGTAAAGCTCAAGTCTCTATCTTCTAAGCATTCAAAAGCTTTTCAAAACTCTAAAGCCGTTCATAACATGAGATGTGTAGAGTTCCAACGAGTAGGAACATCTAGAGACAAAGTTTTCTTATATTGAATCTTCTCTTGCTCACAACACAACTTAAATTATTGCATTCTAGCAGGTGTTACATATCTCACAACAGAACGCACATTAGATATGAAATCCTTATAACTTTCAAGACTCTTCTTAACAATTAAATTCAGAATATGTGCACAACATCTCACATGAAAGTAATCAGGATTTAACAACATATCATTTTTCTTGGAAAACCTTCTCTTTAAATTTCGAAGTGCCACATCATTATTAGATGCATTATCTGCAGTAATAGTAGATAATCTCTATACCCCAATCTAGTAGACATAACTCAAGGACATTGCTTATAACTTCACCAGTGTGTGGTGATAGGACAACGCAAAAGTTAATAATCTTCTTTTGTAATTTCCAGTGTTGGTCAATGTAATGGGCTGTTAGGCACATATAACCAAGGTTTTGGATTGAAGTCCATATATCTATAGTAAGGCAAACCCGTTAATTATTTTTCTTGAATATCTCTTTCAAATTTTTTTTCTCTTTCACATAGATTGCAAAACAATCTTTTGCCACAGTGGTACGTGACAAAACATTGAACCTTGGACACAAACTCTTACAGAGCTGTCTAAAACCATCTCGCTCTACAGATTTAAAAAGCAATTCATCTACAATAATCATACGGGCAAGATCCTTACGACAAAGTTCTTGGTCAAACTTCCAAGCAGATATATTGGTGACACCACTACTCTTATCAACTGCATAACTCAACATCTTTTGTTTCTTATCATTTTTACTATATGGATACAAAAAACATATCTCCAAATGTCATTTCAATCCACTTGTACCATGTTCAGTAATACATCCAAACTCTTTATGACAATAATTGCAAGTGCATTTTTTAGCTTTTGACCCATCAGGAGGTTTAATCTTACTAAAATGATTTCAAACACTAGTTAGAGCTATTGCTTTGGGTTGAGACGATACCTCAATAGAAGCAATAACATGTGTTGATGAAATTGCATTTGGGCCATTGTTTTCCTCCATCAATGACATCTACAGAAATTAAAAAAATATACGCATAAGCCAAAAGGAGGTGTTCAAGATGAAGACAATAATAACTCAATTTAGGAGTAGAAAAGAAAGAAAGAGAGATTTTTTGACTAAGTTAATTTGATTTCATTAATAGTAAATATTTACAAATAATAATTCTATTCTTGTAATTATTATTAATAAAATGAAAAATAATTAATATATTTGTTTTTAAATTACCATCTTAAATCAATATGTAATTTTTGACATGAATATTTATTATCGACTTTTATTATCAATATATATATATATATATATAATACAGTGAAAATTCATTTTCTACCAATCTTGTCCCTTGAACCTGAAATTCTTCTTTTTTTTTTCACTCTCATCAGGTGGAGGTTTAGTTTTCTTGCAGTTTGCAAAATAATTAAAGGTTTTGTGATAGGGGTTCTTTATTTGGTAAATTATCAATTAAATGAGTTCCATTAAACTGTACTGTCAAAAAATAACAAAATGATATTGTCATGCAATCTATTGTCCTTACAATGATCCCTCCTCCTGAAATAATGCATTATGGATGAAGTTTAATAGACAAAAACTTCTTCCGTTTTCACATTGGCTCATGACCAGGAAATGAATCAGCTTTCTTTGATGGCTATGCAACAATTTAATGCATGCCTTAATATAATCTACAAACAAATAATGATAAATTTTGGTCCAAAGCTTTAAAGATATTCAACATCTATTTATTCTTTGGGTACCAAACACTTAATTATGCAGAATTTGATCTTACATCATGAAAGCAGAAGAAGGACGACCAAATTGATCAAACAAGACTAGTCCTTTCCAACAAGGCAAAGCACCTCATGGTCCTCATCCATGTTCATTATCATATATATATATATATATATATATATGTATAGTTCTAGATATTAGAGGTAAACTGGAATAGTTGTTCTTTGTTTTCATTTTGGAGTTTCTGTTTGAGAATTCCACCATATCCAATGTCTGAGGCATCAATCTCAACTATTTTGAAAACCTCAGGGTTATGGATGAATAGGTAGGGAATTTCTTTGACCAACTTTTTTATTATTTAAACGACATTGGTTTGAGAAGAAGACCAAGGTGTCAGATTCTTTTTGAGCCTGAGATATAATGGCTCAAAAATCTTGCCAATTTGGGGAAGGAAGTCTCGGACATAATTTAGACTTCCAAGGAACCTTTGTAATTATGTTTTGTCTAATATTTGGTCTGAAAATTTATCACCAAAGGAAATAGCCCGATCGATAGGGGTTAAAGTATCATTTTCGATCAGATGTCCGAGAAAGCGGACTTTGATGAGAAAAAACTCCATTTTTCTTTTGGAAAAGACAAGGCCATTTGATCTTTTATATATATATATATATATATATATGGAACTTCTAAAAGAGACTTTCGTTCAAGTCAATGCCTCTCGCCTATCAATTACAACAAGCCAGACAATAGAGTGTTCAAATATAAATGAGATCTCTTTAAATTTTAATAAACTCTTTTTTGCTTTTTTAATGAATATCTCATTGATAGAGATATAATTATGTACTGCATATATAGAAAGGAAAAGCACATTACTGCCCACACAGAATAGGTAGAATACATAAGGATTTAAATACGGCTCACACAAAATAGTAGAAACAATCGCCTAATGAGAGAGAGAGAGAGAGAGAGAGAGAGAGAGAGAGAGAGAGAGAGAGAGAGAGAGAGAGAGAGAGAGAGAGAGAGAGAGTTACCAGTACATGTGATCACTCAGACCATGTAGAGAGCTAGAGATTTTTTTCTCTTTTTTGATGAAATGCAGAGAGCCAGAGACGCAAAGAAGTTTTGAGGCAGAAGGTGAGGAAGATAGGTATTCTCTTTTTTTTGGTAGAAAAAGGGAAAAAGATATTTTTTATTGGTAAAAATGGTAAGAGATATCGGTGAGATTGTGAGAAGATATGTTATATTAAGAGTTTAACTCAATATGAAATAA
>NC_056563.1:13019781-13019882 GCF_013358625.1 Macadamia integrifolia | reverse complement strand
GTATTGTGCAATATTTTACCCAAACAAATAATTTATCCCATAATGATTTATACATTTTTCTAAATTTTATATATATATATATATATATATATACACTAGTC
>NC_056563.1:13007459-13018014 GCF_013358625.1 Macadamia integrifolia | reverse complement strand
CGATACGTACCGATCGATATATACCGATACTCACCGATACGTACCAATACATACCGAAACGTACATTTTACCTCAATTTTATATTTTTCATAGAGTCGTATCGAGGCATGTCGTATCGTATCGATGTGTATTAGTGGTGTATTGATGCATATCGGTATGTATTGTAGGATATATATATCGATACGAAATGATTTAAAAAATTCAATGTATCGTATCGGTGTGTATCGTATCGGCCGATTAAATTTAAGATACGTATCGGAGGGTATCGTATCGGTATCGAAGATACTTAAAACCATGGACACAAGATTTTAAAACTCGTGACTAATCTCGAGATCTGTCTCAACCAATACCTATCCAAAGCAATCAAGATTAAATGGATTTACTCCTTTTTTTTTTTTTTTTAAATATTGTTTTTAACTATTTTACCCTTATACCTTACCCTATGACTTGAGATATAGTAAGGCCCTATGGAATCAGTTAGATCGACTACAAGGCCCTATGACTTGGTATAGTACAGATGCTGGTCTCTCACGGGGGCGAAGTACGACATAGGGGACCTTACTCTATGTCTTCGCATCCAGACCGCTTCTTGCTATGGGACCAGCGGGAGTGCCCTCATCTTGTTGTGATCTAGAATCTCCTGCTTAGGAGTTAAGACTCGCATTTCGTTATCCCTTTGTACTGGTCGATCCAATCCAGGCAATCTTGTTCGACCCAAATTTTTTAATTATAATTTATATGAAATTACTAAAACCCTACTCACACTCTCACCTTGGTAAACCCGCCACCCAGGAATTTAGAACCAGGGCTCCGCCTCCTTTGCAATAATCGACCTCTGTTCGACTAAGCCAAACATGACCTATTCCTACTTTCATGTAAGGGCCCAGAGGCCTTCATTGTAAGCCCAAAACACAACCCATCGTTCCTTGAGGGCAGCCCATACCCTTGTTCTGGTAACCCCTTATAATGGACACGTTTTACATCTTTTTTTTTTAATAAAAAAGGTGCTCCATGGTAGTGAACATGGCCCCCAGATCGTAACTTCCATACAACAAGCAGCACTTCTATAGGATCAATGAAAAATAGTGGAAGGTACCAATTAGAACCCACAATTAGCCGACCCAAAAGGTAATAAGGGAGAGGCTTCCTTTCATCAGGTTACCAACCCCGGTGGCATACGCTTCTCATTATCACATTTATAATTCAACACCTCAAAGTACAAATAGAATCTTACAGAAAAATATTACAAATAGAATTTTGCTTTGGGAGTAGGGTGTCAATCTAGGATCGGAATCGAGAACCAAGAACCGCATTAAAATATGCCAATAAAAAATCGGACTCGACTAGAACCAATTACTAATGAGTTAGTTATGGTCCTAGCCATTAGAGTGGTTTATGTTTTTAAACGGTCAGAACTAGGATTGGGATCCTCTCAAATGACTCTTCCTCTAACGGCTCTCCAACCAAAGACATGCAAGCCTAGGTTGTGTGGTGATTATCTAGTCCCCACCCTCTGTAACTGCTGCAACGGTGCAGCGAGCATCTGATAGTTGAGAGCTTCTAGACGCACACCCCAAGGTTTAGAATCAACTAATTAATCGAGACGGTTCTGATTCTACCATAAAAAAGTCGGAGCTGGCTCTAAAGTGGAATTATCCTGACACCCCTCTATCTTAGTCCTGACTACTTTTAGTTAAAACGCGTTTTAAACGCGTTCCCATTTTTTTGCCGTTTAAAACGCGTTTTCCCATATGCTATTATACAATCCAGAAACGGCAAAAGAATCCATTTTAAACGCATATCCATTTTTTAAGGGTAAAATAGGAATTTTATTAAAAAATTAATTAATTAAAAAAAAAAAAAAAAAAAACCTATTAGTAAAAGTGAAGAGTGAAGACAATATGGTACTTGGTTTTTTGTTTTTAACTTCCATACTATCTATAGGAAAAAAATCTCATCTTTTTATAGCCCATTGAGTAAGGAGAAGCTAAAGCTAGCAACATCTCATTTTCTTGGAGCCCATTGGGCTATTTTATCTTGGGACTCTTAGAGCTTTTGGAATATTAGATGCATGTATACAAGTAATAATCTCTCCAATTGCATGAGTATACTACCGTTTTTTTGGTTTCGTTTTTTTGAAAACTACACGTTTAATACTCGTACCGTTCGTTTACGTCCGTTTGTCATTCCCTTTTTTTTTTACCCTTTTTTTGACCGTACCGTTCATCGTTTTTATCTGTTTAAAACCCATACCGTACATTTCCCTTTTTTTGCCATTCCCGTTTTAACTAACAGTGGTCCTGACTCCTGACCAAGGTCCAATCCTATCGATCCTACTCAATCCGATCCAATTTTTAGAACTATGCTTCCCACGACTCGTGAGACTCGAAATAAGCCCCGTCGGATATCAAATGAATAAATGAAATGAAGATTTACTTTGTGAAGTCCCAATTTCATAAGTATAAAAGCAGCCAAATCATCTACACTGAAAACAGAATTTTTTACCCTCTTACTCAGTACTCAGTATACAGTTCTGTATTAAGGAGGTAACAAGGTTGTGCTATCTTTATCCCTTTTACCCCCTTTGTACGGATTAGGGGTGTCAATGGGCAGTGGCTTGGTGGGTTTTCGAAAATCCCAGCCTAACCCTAAGCCCTCTAAATTCAGTCCAAACCCAGCCCAGTCCTAGGTCGGGCTGCAATATCTCAGCTAAAGCCCAGCCATGAATGACTATGATTGAACTAGATTGGACTGGACTGTGTTGGGTTTTAGTCATTAGGATGGCTTTGACTCTTTGAAAAAAGAACAAAAAAAATATATATATAAATATATATAAATATTAATGAGTGGGTTGTGCATGTGTGTGCTTAAAAAACAAAGAATGTGAGGATGAGCAAGTCATGTATATGATATATAATTGGGAAAGAGAACGCTAATTGGACACGTGGCCGTTGTGTCAGTGCACACACCAATGAGAGAGTAAGTGGAGACATCGATCACATGGGGGCATGGTAGTCTTTTTCATGCAGCTTGTGTTTGGGTGTAGAGGGTATGACCGATTAGTTTTCTTGTTGCCCATAAATTTATAATTTATAATTTATTTATGGGAGAGGGTCACCTAAAAGACAGCATGGCCCCTATGTCGGTGCGTGGTCCAATGGAATGCCTGCAAAAGTATCAACAAGGGTGAGATTTTCACCTTTCATTAGGGGTGGCAGGTCATTTCGCCATCCTCTATGTTTCATCGTAAAATCCATGCTGCCCCTTAGGCTACTTTTTCCCTTTATTTATATATGTGCATATTATGCAGGGTGTGGCTGGGCCAGTCTAGCTAGGCTCAACCAAGGCCCTGAAAATAATAGCCTTGACCCTATTTGGGATCAGGACGGGCTTAAGTTGGCTGGGTCAAATTCACACTCTTAGTATGCATCGTAGCCTCTTCCCCATGGTAGGTCTACAATACTCTCTAATCTTAAATCTTATGGAATCTCATCTCTACCCTTATCTCAGGAAAAGGTCTTCTCCAACCGCTAGGTTGCCAACTAGGCATGCGATGGTTTTAATGACATAGGGGTGCATGCCCATGTGTTGGGGTTCTTGTCCGAGTCCTCCTAGCCATTGAATGCCTTGTTAGGCACCCAAACGGTTGGAGAGGCTTTATCTTCATGCTTGTAAATGATAGATTTTCAATGACAATGGCTGCACATTTATCATTAGCAAATAGGAGCAAAGACCAGTTATTTGGCGTGACCATAATTGGCAACCTTCCCCGATGCTTTGACTAGTGAAGCTTTGGCAATTCTCCTTGGTCTTCAGTCCCTTGGTGCAACTTTCAACTCACGTTTGGTAGTGGAATCCGATTGCTTAGCTTTATATCCTTCCTTGAAAACTCAGCAACGAGCATGCCTTCGCACTGATACGGCCAAATTGATTCCCCAGTAGGGCAAGAACACGTGGTATCTAAGGAGAGGACATGTGTTGCTCACCTGTTAGAGGTTGCAAGGAATCTGACCCCGTCAACCGCGTGGAGAGAATATTCCCCACGAAGGGGATAAGACGTATCCGAACAGGACTCGAAGAGAAAAGGAGGCGGACCCGAGGAAGACTCCTCCAAGGAAAAGAGAAACCCTAAACCTTAAGGACTAAAAGAGAGGGCCCGAACGGAGGAAAAAAGGTATGCAGAAAAACCCTCACCATTACCCTTGTGAAAAGTTGTGCGGCCGATCTCTAACTTGGGCGTCGGAGGACTAACCTCGGATAAACATCCAGGCCTCTTCCTTCTGTATTTATGTAGGATCAGCTCATATGGATTTTCGGAAGCAACAGATTGGCGCCATCCGTGGGAAACGACAGTAATGGTGGAGAGAACCTACAATCGTAGGAACACTAGAGTAGCATCGAATATAAACATGGGGGAGGAGGAACCTTCGGGAGGGCTCCCTTCCCAGACGAAAATCGGAGGAGCAAGGGGAAACGATGATCGGGAAGGTTCCGCGAGGTACCAACGTTTGGCCGGATATTTGGTGCGCGGAGATAGTAATCCTCCACCCCCTCCTGGAGCGTAGGAATATGTGACAAGGGAGCAGTTCGAAGCCCTCCAGGAGAAATATGACCGAATGGCCGAAGCAATGAAGGAGGTCCCCAAAGCTGTCTCTCAGAAGACCGACGGAGCACCGTGAGGCCCCCATATCCAGCCCTAGAGAGCTTGATATGAGGATTAGAGCAGTACAGGATCGAAAAGGTCCGATTATAATCTTCAAAATCGAGCAATGAGGGAAAGTCCCGCACCCAGGGGAAGGACGTGGCATGCCGTCAGGGACCGACATGGGGAACCACACCAAGGAGATGAACAGAGACACGAGGACTCGGGGTTGAGCAGATGATCCTGGACTTGAAAGATGAGATCAAGAAGGTGGCAGAAAATAAAATGGGAGCTCGCAAGCCAAACCTCACTAATGACATGGCTCTAGTTGATGAGGTCATGAGGGACCAGCTCCCGATCGGCTTTCGCCTGCCAAAGTATGATACCTACGATGGGTCTAGGGACCCCGTTGATCATCTGGAAGGCTTCAAGGTCGCTATGCAGTTCCATCGAGTCTCAAAAAACATCATGTGTCGTGCCCTACCGTTGACGTTCAGAGGAGTGGCAAGGCTATGGTACAACTATTTTCCGACAAAGTCGATCCACTGCTTTAGTGATCTAAGTTACTTCCTCGTGAAGGGATTCTCCAGTAGTCGACCCCTTCAGAAGACCACGTTGAACTTGACCAAAGTCAAACAATATGAAGTAGAATCACTGCGAAACTACATGAAGCGCTTCCAACAAGAGAAGATCACTATCAGAGGTCTGGACCCAAAAGAAGAGTTCATAGCCCTGCTGGGAGGCATTAAGGATAAGGAGCTGAAAAGGTCTTTGGTGAAGCACAAACCGAGGAACCTGGCCGAGTTGAGAGCTCGGTGCAATAAGTACATCCAGATGGAAGAAACCCTTCAAGCCGATGAAGAAGCTGAAAGGAAAATGGAAAGGAAAAGGATCTCAAGGGGCGACGACAAACCTTTCGAAGAAAGCAAAAGACGAAAGCCAGAGCGTGGTCGGGAACCCAGTCCACCAAGGAAGTTTGAGAAATACGCGACCCTGAACCAGAGACGAACGGATGTACTGATGCAGATAAAGGACTCCTCGGATGCTAGAGCTATGAAGTGGCCAGGGAAGATGGGACGACACATCGAGATACGCAATATGGACAGATATTGCCACTTCCACAGGGACCACGGCCACGACACTGAAGATTGTTGGCACCTCAAGGGGGAAATAGAAGGAATGATCCGAAGAGGATATCTTGGCTGATTTGTGGACCGCGAAAAGGAGGATGCCCAAGATGGTAATGACTGCAGGGACAATCGTCGTAGAGATGGCAGAGGCTGCTATGAAAGAAGGGGGCCAGACCGCAGAGGCAATCAGGAGTGGCAAAGGGACCGGACACCCGAGGAAGCTGATCGTCACCTCCGGAACGAGAATAAAAGCCCAACTAGGGTTATAGCAACAATCTGTGGAGGCCTAGCTATTAGAAAAAGTTCAGTCTCGGCCAGGAAAGCAAAAGCCTATACGAGAAGTGTACATATGGTTGAATGGTTGAACAAGAAGGCGAGGACTGGGATGGTAATTTCCTTCTTAGGCGACGATCTGGAAGGGGTGCACATTCCGCACTACGATGCCCTGGTAGTCACCATGACCATAGTTGATTGCAGAGTGAAGAGGATCTTGGTGGATAACGGCATTTCAGCTGATATCCTGTTCCTTGAGGCTTTCCAGAAGATGGGTCTAGACGAGGGAAAGCTGAAAAAAGTCAAACACCCATTGCAGGGATTCTCCGGCGTCCCAGTAAAAGTGGAGGGATCGATTGAGTTGCCGGTAAGAGCCGACACTGGAGATCGCCAAGTAACAGTCATGATCAACTTCCTGGTAGTAGGCATTACTTTGACATACAATGCCATACTAGGGAGAGTTGGTTTAAACCTGCTAAAGGTTGTCGTCTCCACACCACATCTCAAGATGAAATTCTCAACCAAGAACGGTGTCGGTGAATGTCGAGGCGATCAGGAGGCATCTCGGAGATGCTACACCACTACCTTATGGGGAAGAGAGAAGGCGGGCGAGGCACTCCCGATAGAAGATCTGCGCAATAACACCAGTTATCAAAGGGGGGAACCGACTGAGGATCTGATACAATTTGAGGCTGAAGAGGGGGATAACACTCGCCAATTTCAAGTCGGGGCTATAATGCCAAGGCAACAACGAGAAAAAATCATCTCGTTCCTCTGAAACAACTCTGACGTCTTTTCCTGGTTGGCCTTAGACATGCCTGGAATAGACCGAGAGGTAATAAAGCATCATCTAAGTGTCAACCCAGCAAAGAAGCCTGTGCAACAGAAGAAGAGGACCTTCGCCTCTGAAAGGCAGCAAAAAATAGATGAAGAAGTAGAGAAGTTGCTGAAGGCCCAGTTCATCCGCGAGATCCAATACCCGGAGGCAAATAAAAAGTGGAGGATCTGCATCGACTTCACCGATTTGAACAAGGCCTGCCCAAAAGGATGGATACCCCCTGCCAAAAATAGACCTCCTCATCGATGCCACGGCAGGATACGAGGTGCTGAGCTTCATGGATGCGTATTCAGGGTATAATCAGATCAAGATGTCTGAGGGTGATGTCCCGAAGACATCCTTCATGACCGAGGGGGGCTTGTACTGCTATGAAGTCATGCCCTTCGGGCTAAAAAATGCAGGGGTCACCTATCAAAGGTTGGTGAATAAAATCTTCAAGGGGATGATCGGCAAAACCATGGAGGTATACGTGGATGATATGATTGTAAAAATCCTGAAGGCCAAACAACACATTCAAGACTTAGAAAAGGCGTTCCAGGTGCTGAGGCAATACAGCATGAAGCTGAACCCGACAAAGTGCACATTCGGAGTAGCCTCGGGAAAGTTCCTCGGCTTTATTGTCTCGGAGAGGGGAATTAAAGCTAATCCGGCGAAAATACAAGCCATTTAAGATATGAGGTCACCCCAGAATGTGAAGCAAGTCCAGGAGCTAATAGGCAGAGTCGCCGCCTTAGGGCGATTCCTGTCTCGGTCGGCTGACAGATGCCTCCCCTTCTTCAGAGCCTTGAAGGGATCCAAAAAGTTTGAATGGACGGAGGAATGTGAAAAGTCCTTTGAACAACTAAAGGAGTACCTGGCCGCACCCCCACTGCTGACAAAGCCAAATGCCGGGGATACCTTGCAATTGTACCTTGTTGTATCAGCAGTAGCTATAAGTGTAGTACTGACGAAGGAAGAAGGAAGGCAACAACGGTCGATATACTACGTCAGTCGAACCCTGCTAGATTTCCAAACAAGATATAGAAAGACGGAGAAAGTGGCATACGCCCTGGTAACAGCAGCAAGAAAGCTGAGGGCCTATTTTCAATCGCATACAGTATGCGTGTTCACAAACCAACCCCTGAAGAAGATACTACAGCGGCCGGATATGTCCTGTCGCCTGGTAAACTGGGCCATAGAGTTAGGAGAATTCGACATCCAGTACAAACCGAGAACCGCAATAAAAGCACAGGCCCTCGCAGACTTCATAGCTGAGACGACACTCCCTGATGATCCCCAGGAATCTTTCGAGGACCGAGGAGAAAAGGCTTGGACATTGTACGTGGATGGTGCTTCCAATAGTGCGGGAAGCGGCGCAAGGATCATATTGGTCAGCCCTGGAGGTTTCAAGATCGAGTATGCCCTATGGTTCGACTTCGATGCCTCCAACAACAAAGCAGAGTACCAAGCGTTAATAGCCAGAATTAATCTGGCACGGGCTTTGATGGTACGGGAGCTGGTGGTGTATAGTGATTCATAGTTCGTGGTACGACAGGTGAATGGAGACTACGAAGCCAAAGAACAAAGGATGGCTGGGTACTTGAAGATAGTGCGAGAAAGAATAACAGCCTTCAAGGAATTCGAGGTAAAGCAGGTGCCACGAAAAGAGAATACTAGTGCAGAAGCACTGTCGCAGTTGGCCACGTCCGACTTTGCAAACCTTGGACGATTGGTGTATTTTGAAGTACTACCACAGTCTAGTACCGAAAGACCCCAAGAGGTATTACCTATAGGTGAACACGGCCATAGCTGGTTGGATGCCATAACCGAATACCTAAAGGAAGGAAAGCTCCTCGAGAAAAGGGATGAGGCAAGGAAAGTACGAATGAGGTCAGCACACTTCCTTCTGAAGGACGAGACGCTGTACAAAATAGGGTTCACCGTGTCGTACCTCAAGTGCCTGAACCCCGCCAATGGCGAGTATGCACTCCGAGAAGTGCATGAAGGGATATGTGGCCAACACCTGGGAGCCCAGGCCTTGGCACATAAAGTGCTGAGGCAGGGCCTGTTCTGGTCGACAATGAGGAAGGATGCAGAATCATTGGTCAGGAAGTGCATCAAGTGCCAGATGTTCGCCCCTGTTCCTAGGCAGCACTTTACCGAGCTCTCATCCCTATCAAGCCCGATACCATTCGCCATGTGGGGAATGGACATCCTGGGCCCATTCTCCCTGGCCACGAGACAAAGGAAGTTTGTAGTGGTGGTGGTAGACTACTTCACGAAATGGGCAGAGGCTGAAGCACTGGCGACGATATCCGAAAAGAATGTAAGGACCTTCTTCCAAAGGGTGGTAGTCTACCGATTTGGAATCCCTCGAGTGATGGTAACGGACAATGGAACTCGGTTTGCCAACCCGACTTTTGGCTTATTTTGTGATGCCCTCGGCATTGACCACAAGAAAACATCTATTGGTTACCCATCGACCAACGGGCTGACAGAGGTAACCAGCCGTACCCTGCTCCAAGGAATAAAGAAGAGACTAGATGACGCCAAAGGGTTATGGGCAGATGAGTTGTACAATATCCTCTGGGCTTACCGCACAACTGAGAGGTTGGCCACCGGAAAAACACCCTTCATTTTAACTTACGGCACCGAAGCTGTACTTTAGGTGGAGGTAGGGGCTATAACCCATCGGATTCAGTACTACAATGAAGAAGAAAACGATAAAGGACTTCGAGCGAATTTAGACCTCTTCACCAAAGTCAGGGACACCTCACAAGAAAGGATTGCCGCCTACCAGCAGCGGGTTGCGAGGCACTATAACTCCAAAGTCCAAAAGAACGAGTACAGAATGGGTGACCTCATCCTCAGAAGGGCAGAAATATCAAACCTGAGGCATCAAGGAAAGCTAGCTCCGAATTGGCAAGGTCCTTATAGAGTCTCAAGGGTAATACGATCGGGTTCCTATCACCTCGGTTGGGAGCTCAGGCCAAGGCTGAGCTGACCTGACCGAAGGTCACAACCTTAGTTGGGAGCTCAGGCCAAGGCCGAACGGACCTAACCGAAGGTCTTCACCTCGGTTGGGAGCTCAGGCTAAGGCCGAGCGGACCTGACCGAAGGTCTTTACCTCGGTTGGGAGCTCAGGCCAGGGCCAAGCAGACCTGACCAAAGGTCCTTACCTCGGTCGGGGGCACTGGTCAAATCCTACTTGTTCAGGATCCCTAAGTCCACGGCCCTCGGATGTGGGAAACCTCTCGGATAAGCCGATGGAGCAGAACCAAGCCTCGTAATAGAGTAGAGGCGTATTAATCCTTGGGTCATCTAGGGGTTTGGCCTTCTTGCACCTACCTATAGGCTAAAGATCCCCTTATAAGAAAGAAAATGTGAAAAAGCAAAAGGCAAATGTATTTGAAGAAACGGAAATATTCATTCATTAAAAGGCCTGAAGGCCAAGATTACATGAAAAGGCCCGAAGGCTCACATCACAAAAAAAAGAGAGAATGCCCAAAGGCTGAGGTAAGGTACAGGGTGGCTATAGGGGGCGTCTATTGGGTTCACGGCCTCTTCGTCAGTATGGTGGAGGGTCTCCCCATCGGAGCCATCGTGACCAGGAGTCAGAGGCACCTCACGTTGCAGCTGGACCTCACCTTCCTCGCTACAACCTTCGCCGTCGGCATCGGCAACCTCGGTGGC
>NC_056563.1:12978341-13007359 GCF_013358625.1 Macadamia integrifolia | reverse complement strand
AGGGAAAGAGAAAAGATGACGAAAAATTTGATTACTCCCACAGGAAGAGTCTCCTGGCGAGAGTAAGGGGGCTCCTGATACGGCTAAATTGATTGCCCAGTAGGGTAAGGACATGCGTCGCCCACCTGGACACGTGTCACCCACCTGATAGAGGCTACAAGGACTCTACCATGTCAATCGCGTGAAGAGAATATTCACCACAAAGGGGATAGGATGTATCCGAGTAGGACTCTAAAAGGAAAGGAGGTGGACCAGAAGAGGACTCCTCCAAGGAAAGGGGAAACCCTAAACCCTAAGAGCTATATAAGAGGGCCCGAGAGGAGGGAAGAAGGTAAGCATCAAAACCCACACCATTACTCCTGTAAAGAAACTATGCGGCCGATCTCTAACTTGAGCATCGGAGGACTAACCCCGGACAAATCTCCAGGCCTCTGCCGTCTGTGCTTGTGCAGGATCAGCTCATACAGATTTTCGGCAGCAACAAGAATAAACAACAATTGATGCCCATCTTCCCCAAATAGATGGCGCCATTCAGAAATTGATGCCCATCTTCTCACTATCCATAAGTACAACGGCATCTAAATTTCACCCCCAAAAAAAAAAAGAGAATATTGACACCCAAGTATCCAATTGATGCACATCTTCCCCAAATAGAGAGCGACATTCAGAGAAAGCCAGAGATAAGGATGTGAATTTGAAACCAAAATTGTTTACCAAAATCAAACCGAGCCGTTTACACCAAAATAGTAAAACCATTTAGTAAATGATTTGGTTCTAGTTTTAAGTTTCAGGCCGATTAGCTAAACGGGTTGAAACCAAACTGAACCGTTTAACCCATTGGTTTCAAACCAAATTGAAACCGTGAAAACTGAACCATTTAAACCGTCAAAACCTTTTGATCAACCCATTTAAAGATTAAATAAAGTGGTTGCAAAATATCATTAGTATTTCATTGGATTCAAAGATTGAGTTGTCACTGCAAGCCTGCAAGTAACTTTAGAGGTAGCTTGTTCATTGTTTGGAATGCGGATTAAATTAATCCAACGCACTAAGTAAAATGTATACTGATAAAAATGAAATTTTTGCTTATATCATGGCATATTAAATATATATTTTTCAATATTATAACACATTATTTTTTTGGGGGGGAGGAGAAGAAGAAAATCCTTGCTGTAAGCATTACTTACTGACTTGTTAGATGCGCTTGGGACTATTTTCTATCAAAATATTTTCTTTTGCTTAGTTGTTTGGTTGTTTTAACAAAACATAATGGTTTTCATTTCACATTCTCAAGATTGAATCATTTATCACCAAAAGCAAATTTTAATAAATATGCGAGTAAACTAGCAAACCAATTACTAACCGTTTAGAAACTATATGGAATTAACCAAAATCGAAACTATTTAAAATTGTGAAATCAAAACCATTTACTAAATGGTTGCGGTTTCAGAAAGTGTAACCGTTTAGTATATGATGCGGTTTTGGTTTCAGCCAAAATATATGAGAACCAAACCAAACTGAACCATTTAAATTAAAACCAAACCGATTAACACCATTAGAGAGAGAGAGAGAGAGAGAGAGAGAGAGAGAGAGAGAGAGATTACCAGTTGGAATTAGTTTGTAGAGTCGCCGATGATAGATTCTCAGTGAGAGTGTATCGAACCAGAGAAGAAAGAAGTTCAAGTCGGTCTTAGGTCAGGGGTTAAGTGGATTCCGTAGAGGACGTCTTCCACTTTTCCCTTTTATACTAGGGTATTAAAATGGTCGCTCAGATGTGAATGATGGTATTGACATAAACTCAAATTTGAGAGACATCCTTTGTAATATGGTCATTCATTGAAAGTAGATGCTTCTCTTATGAGGGTCATCCTAGTGGAACCAAACAACCCAAAAAATTAAGAATTGCAATTCTAAAGTATGTCTTCTAATTGATTTGCTTAACAAAACACGTCTTGATAATGTAAAGCAAACGACATAAATATGAATCATCATATCAACAACTTTAAGTAAATCATATAAAGTATCCTCCACTTTGACATAAGTCATTAAGGGTAAAAACGTAATTTTAGGTAGAGTTACACAAACTCAAACCCTAAATTACATTATAAGAATAATTCTTAATTACAACCAATAATATGTGCTAAAAAAAAAATTGTAAATGAGTTTAATCTTTCCAATACTTGTCTATCCAAACTGATCAGATCCAATCCAATCCTATCAGACACGATCTCTCAAACTGTGATCAAAGAATATTCACATTAATAACAAGTATAGTTCTAACAGTTAGATCGGATCAGTATTGACCCTTAACCAATCCCTGATCCTAATTGATTGGATCCCAATACATAGATAGGCTGAAGGGGTAAGAAAAAAATTATATATAATAAAAAAAACTTTAATTTTAGTTTGACCCAATTTGATCTAAGACTGATTCAATATTGGATTAAGTATTATAAATCATAATTGCATCAATTAATGATGTAATGATGATGAAATCATGGACTTTTAAATGAAAAGAAATCTGAAGTAAGAAATTCGATTTTGGGTAATGTTCATAAACAATATTTATTTATTTATATATATATATATATATATTTTAAATAGTGATCATATCAATTTGAAAACATTAAAAAAAAAATTATATTTATATAAAATTCTTAACTAACCCTTATAGCCGTGCAAAAACTTGGGTTCGGCGGAAAAAATCAAGAACTTGGGTTCCACGGAAAAGATCGTTGCAGGGGATTTTTTTTGTTTTATTTTTTAATTTGGCACAGCCGCGGTGAAACACAAGCTATGCGTGACTTACAGCCGCGAAGCGCAATGTAACTAAGTCAACCTTTGGGTCTAATACCAATGTAAATAAAGAAAGACAAACAGAGGAATGGGTACGGGGGATTACCTTGATGTAACTTTTCACGCAACAAAATAGATCTGATTATGGTATGCGTCGATTCATACGGACAATGATGAACAAAGGATTACGGTTCGTTAGGCAATGATCCACCTTCCAAATCTAAAGATTGCAATAGAGATCCTTGGAAACACACACTTTCATGATTGAGAAAGAAAAAATTAGGGAGAGAAAGAGAAGGCTCTTGAGATTAGGTTAGAAACCCTAATTTGCTTGTGGTTAAAACCCTCTAAAATTTATATAGAATTGGTTAGCTCGGCTTCCTAATCCTAGTGGATCTATGATTTCCCCAAGTAGGCAACCCAAGAAGAAGTTGACTTAGGACCTAGTTTGACTCAAATTAATTAATATTAATCATATTATTCTTTAGACTATTTGAAATTGTGAATGGCGAGGCGTTACCAATTAATCTACCATGTGCATAACATGTGTCAATGCATGCAGTAGCGTTCTTAAGTGGATTCCCACTTCATTTCCATGAAGATTCATTGGACTCATTTAATGGATTCTCACTCCCCGTGAATGGAGGGAAACTTGGTCCTTAGAAAAAAAAAATGAAGAAAATTTCTTCATTGTTTTTCTAAACATTTTTGATGGCCTAGAATCCAGCTTAGCATTCTAAGTTCTCACAAAATGCATCAAAGTCCCAGTTGGCTTCTATGTCAATGGCTAAACATGGGCTTATTTGATCTTGTACCTTATACTTCACTATAAGTCTAGATCCCTTAGCCAGGCGTGTCCTCCCACTACAATCTGCATGCGTGTGACTTCTACTCTTATGGGCATATACAATGATGTCGTGATGCTCACATGGTGCGAGCTGGTCTGGAACCAAACGTAAGTACAGTTTTTTTTGTACTATTCTATC
Organism: Macadamia integrifolia; assembly: GCF_013358625.1. Classification (NCBI taxonomy): domain Eukaryota; kingdom Viridiplantae; phylum Streptophyta; class Magnoliopsida; order Proteales; family Proteaceae; genus Macadamia; species Macadamia integrifolia. The sequence continues at coordinate 13,003,577 of NC_056563.1, read as the reverse complement.
CCAAGCTCCAAGGCCTAAACTCAGTTAAGATAAGTTTGAGCTCCTCTGAACTACATACCCCTATAATAGTGAACTTCATAGGGGCATGTACCCAGAGCCAAGCTTCGAATTGTCATTGTTTTACGAGTCATACTCAAATTTCAAGGTCCATGAATTGCAGTACTTCATAAATATAGTGATTATTAATTTACAATGTAATGTTATAGTGGTTTTATTACTTTGTTTGGTCATTATAGTTTCTGACTGATATTGCATTAAGACTTTAGATACTTCCAAGCATAGCCTCCTTCTCCTCTCCCCAATCCACAGGTGCAAAGCATGGTTCAAGTATATATAATTTGATATGGGATTGTGTTAAGCTTGTTTCGAATTCTTGACCTGTTTTGAAGAATGACCTGCTTTAACATATTTTGGTGGTGACTCAAATGGGATTTTTTTTCTTGAGATTTGTGATGGAAGTGGCCCACAACTTGGAGGAATATATAATGTACTATTATCTTGTTGAGCAAGCAGTTGTAATTTGAGGGATTTTTTGAGCTAGGGTTTCATAGCGTTTCTCGCCGCTATTTGAGTGTAATGTGTCTTCTACATAGTGAAACATCTTCTTCGCCTGAGGATGTAGTGCATCACATTGATGTGTGAACCTCCTTAAATCTTTGTGTGTTGTGTGGATCTGTGTTTGTTTATTTTCGAATTTGTTAGTGTTTGCTATAACAAATTGATTTCCCCTAATTCTAATTGTATAATTAGTCAGAATTGATTAATAATCAATTGAAACCTAGAGATTGGAATTGAGATGATTTTTGAAAACATTTGCTTCAATGATTTTTGGGGTTTATGATTCAAAAAACTGGGGCGACCTTACTAAATTAAATATGATTCACCACCAATTCAAAAGAGGTTTTCAAAAAATCAACTAGTATCAGGAATGGGTGCGGATTCTGATTTGAATAAGGTGATTCACCAATCAGATTATGATTACTGAAATCGTGCAACACATTTCAATTTTAAAGTTCTTACTGTTGATCTAGGTTTAAATTCTTTGGAGACATTTTACAATAATGGTATTGATGTGGTAAAAATTGACTAGCCGATCCTCCTTGTAGCTCTTGATGCTTCAGTCTATCTGCACAAAAGAGAAGACAGGGGAGAGTCGGGTTGACCTGATGAGAGAATCTAATGCCTAAGTCAGACATTTCCACAACAGATAATCAAGAGAGTTTTTAGTCAAAAGAAGTGATCGATCCCCACAATGGAGGCTTACCTTGGTATTTATAGGCTATACTGATGGAGTGGAAAGGGGGAAGTTCGTGGAGAGTCCTACTGGGCATGGAGTCCTTGAGAGGAATGACTCTCTGATGCTAGGAATATTCCAGATCCTAGGGTATACTAGGGGAATGTTCCCGTCTTATCTCATAAGTTCAAGTCATGGGAGGGATGGATGCCTCTGATGACATGTAGTGGATAGAGTCCTGTCCTCGTGTTCAATGATTACATTCCTTGAATGTATGAGTGGATTAGAGCACGTTTTTGGGAGCCCTGCCTGATGATGCTAGGCCGAGGTGGTAGCTCGGCCAGAGGAGAGGCCGAGATGGCAATACTGCCTGATGAAGGCCGAGGTGGTAGGTTGGACTGATGGGGGCTGAGGTGGCAGCTTGGGCTAGTGAGGGCCAAGGTGGCAGCTCGGGCTAATGAGGACTGAGGTGGCAGCTCGGCCTAATGAGATGCCAGGTGGTAGCTCGGCCTTATGAGGGGCCGAGGTGGCGGCTCGGCCTGATGAGAGGTCAGGTGATAGCTCAGCCTAATAAGGGGCTAGAGTGGCAGTGCAGCATTAGTTCGAACGCTCCTTGGCAGTGCTGTGGTCAGGGAGATTTACCCTCATCACCAGCCCCCACTCTAGCAGTTCAGTTCGGACAGCTAAAGCATTAAAAGCGGTTGACTTTCGTGATCATGCGCAATTCATTCAGTGCGAAACACGCTAGTTTTGCTGTGTGTCACGGTGTCGAGATTTCACCTCGGGCAGGCGAAGAGGCTGCTTTGGTTCACCATTGATCTCAACCAAATCCAGCCATCCATTCTCCACTGCCTTCTCTTATAAATAGGATAAATTTTTTCCAGAAGCCTTGTCATTTTTTCTTGCATTAAAGTCAGTTCAGCTCGCTCCTAGCCTCAACGCGGACATCTACAAAGTCTCAGAGCAGCCCAGTGTCATGAACAAGGTTCTCCTACTTGCTCATCCTCATCAGCTCATCCTTTCCAACGCATCACGTTCGAGCTCATCCTACAATAAGTAAGTAAGATCACACTATGGTTGTGACTCACCATTCTTCTTCTGCTTAGCCCTCCGTGTTTCCTAGTGTTAGACCTGGTGATCCTGATATGGTGTTCTTGCATGACCCTGATTCACCCAACTAGACCCCCTTTGATAACCGTGAGGCCTGGGTGTCCAATTCCTGATCCTTCATCCTCCAGTGGTGACACTTCCAACAGTCCGGGCTCTAATGACAGCTCAGGTTTGGTGGCAGCTCTGGCATGGGCAGCAACTCAGGTACTGAGTCTGTGGAGGTGGTCTCGCCTGAGACCGTCTCGACCAGGGGTGATCCTGGCTCAGTTGCCCCAGCTCAGCCCCCCAGTGCCACATCAGCGGGCACTTCAGTGGCAGTCCATCGAGGGCTGAAGTCCCTGAGGAAGGCCTAGCAAAGTCTGAGGGGGAAGGCTCTGCTTCATCCTTGGGAGAAAAGAAAACTGCGGTCAACACTCCGAGCATCCTCACTCCCAAAGTTCTAGACCTGATCCGGGGTCGGTATAACATCCCCGATTACATGGTGATGCGCGTCCCAGACAAAAATAAAAGCATAGATGCCTCTAGGGATGAGGTGGCCCTCTATGATGTGGCTTTCCAGAGCGGCCTTAGGATCCCTGTGCTTGATCTGGTCAGCTCGGTCCTAGAACACTAGTTCCTTGCCTCAAGCCAGCTTACACCGAACTCCTGGCGCACTATTCTTGGCTTGACTTCTTGCGAAAGATGTTCTTGGTGAAGAGGCACACCTCGGGGTGGTACTACTTCACCAATAGGGACAGGGACGGTCCCTTCAGAGATTTGAAGATGTTCATCAATATGCCTTCCTCAGTGAAGAAGTGGAAGGAGAGGTACTTCTATGTGGCAATGGAGGGGAACCCCTTCAAGAGTAGTTGGGTGAGGCCCACACTCTCAGTGCTGAACCGAGCTCCTAAGCTCTCCCTGATCAATCTCCAAACATATCAAATGTGTTTGGGTGGGGAGGCTGTAGATGTTCGAATGCTACAGGATGAAGACTTCCTCCGAGAGTAGGAGCTGAGTGAAGTCCCTGGTGAGGGTTTGATTGAGTCCGGTTCCTACTAATTCATCTCGGTTCTCTTTCAAATTTAGGTCAGCTTTAATGCTAACTTAGGTCAACTTATCTTTGTTTTGCAGTGGTGAATGTAAAGGTTGACAACAAAGCCCTTGCCATGGTGGCAGTAGGGGCTAGGAAGAAGGAAGCGGTTGAGTAGGCCGCCAAGAAGACTACCTACAAGGGCAAGGCCACATCGAGCCCTAACCTTGGTGCGAAGGTCACTCCTCCCCCTGGCGCAGGTAATAAGACCTCACCAATTACTATTGAGGGTAAGCCAGGGAAGGAGATGCCCTCGGCTGTTCAATACTCAGCTTGGCATGGGACTCCGGGCTCTCTCAAGGGCAATGTGCCAGTGGGCTCTGGAGAGAAGGTGTCGGGGTAGACTGGCACATCGGACCAGACTGCAGTAGGCCCAGATGGCCAGAAGAGGAGGCATTCACCCATGGATGATGCACAACACGGAAACCCTTCTAAAGTGGCCCAGACGAGGAAGCATCCCACGGATCCTTGGGTGGACCTCATGGAGAATGGCACCGTGCTGGACTCCATAACTGCTTGGGTTTGGTGTCATCGAAGCCGTCCCAAGAGGGACATTGCCCGCGTGAAGAAGTTATCTGACATTGACTTCGCAGATCAGATCTACATTCAGATGGGCAACGTAAGTATTCCCTGCTTCTCTCTCTTTCATGTTTACTTGATGTTTCGAGTACTTATTACTCCGTTGGGTCCTTGCAGAGTTTTGCTTTTGAGGTTGAGGCTGCCCAAAAATTCTAGAACATGGCCGTTGGTCGTGCTAAGGTTGATGACGAGGTGAAGCGTCTCCTTGGGGTTCTCCAGATAGCTATGGGTTAGTTGGAGAATGAAAAGAAAAGGGCCCGTTCTGAGGAGCAAAGGGTGAGAGATAGCGAGAAGAGATCTGGCGAGCTAGAGCGTGAAGTTTCTAAACAACTCAGGACCAACAACAACTTGGTCAAGGAGAAGGACACGCTCCATAGTGAGGTAGCTGAGGCTCAGGAGGCCAATAGGAAGAAAGAGGTTGAACTTGCAGCTCGTAGTGCTGAGTTGGAAGAGAAGCATCAGGCCGAGCTGACGTCGAATGATGAGGCTGCTGTTGAGAGGTGGCTGAACTCTGAAGTTAGTCAGAAGTGGTTAATTGACGTCAATGTCGCTTCATTCCAGGCCAGCTCGGAAGATGCCATTTAGTTTGTCCTGGGCAAGACGCCAGACTACGATCTGTCAGAATATCAGTAGTGTGCTCCTGCCCCAGCTCTTTCAATGCAACTCGTGGGCCAAGCTGAGGTCGGTGAAGAGGTGACTCAAACTGACCCAAAAGCAGTCAAATGGACCATCTCTCTCCTTCTTGAGCCAGCCCCCCAATCTTCGCAATATTGATGTTATTTTCTTTTTTTCCTTCACTTTCTCCTTTTTGCGGGAGTGATGCAATTTTTTTTTTAATATAAATGTCTCCTTTGGGAGTGGTGTAATTTTAAGGGGTTTTCCCTCTTTTATTAATGAAAGATACTTTTTTCTTCATTCGTTGTGCCTCTTCCATTCCCCTGTAAGCGTAGTTCCATTATCTACTAAGAGCTTGGATTTGTCTTATGCATCTTAATCTTCTGAAGCGTTATGCCTAGACTTGGATCATAATGACACCATGCTGAAGCTTGGTCTTTGGTGGTGCCAAGCTGGGGCCCGGTCTTAATGCTTTATGTTAAGGTCTTAAGGTGCCAAACTTAGGTTTGGTCTTAGTAGTGCCGAGCTGAAGCTCGATCTTAGATGCTGCTGGGCTTTAGCTCAATCTTTATGCCTTAGGATGTCAAGGTCTTGGGGTGCCAAACTTAGGTTTGGTCTTAGTAGTGCCAATCTGGAGCTTTGTCTTAGACGTTGCCGAGCTAAAGCTCGGTCTTAATGCCTTAGATGTTAAAGTTGTGGAGTGCCAAACTTGGGTTTGGTCTTAGCAGTGCCGAGTTGGGGCTCGATCTTAGACATTGTCGAGCTGAAGCTCAGTCTGTTGAAGCTTGGTATTAATGCCTTAGATGTTAAGGTCTTGGAGATGCCAAACTAGGGTTTGGTCTTAGTGGTGCCGAGCTAGAGCTCGGTCTTAGACTTTGGCGAGCTGAAGCTCGGTCTTAATGCCTTAGATGTTAAGGTCTTGGAGATGCCAAACTGGGGTTTGGTCTTAGTAGTGCCGAGCTGGAGCTTGGTGTTAGACGTTGTCGAGCTGAAGCTCGGTCTTAATACCTTAGACGCTGTCTTTGAGATGCCAAACTGGGGTTTGGTCTTGGTAGTTCTGAGCTAGAGATCGATCTTAATGCCTTAGACATTAAGGTTTTTGAGATGCCAAACTGGGGTTTGGTCTTAGTAGTGCCGAGCTGGAGCTCGGTCTTAATGCCTTAGATGTTAAGGTCTTTGAGATGCCAAACTGGGGTTTGGTCTTAATAGTGCCGAGCTGGAGCTCGATCTTAGACATTGCCAAGCTGAAGCTCGGATTTTATGCCTTAGTTGTGTAGGATATTTAAGAGAAGTTTCTTCATTTATTGATATATGGCATGCACTTGTGATAAATACATTGCTTCGAAATAGAGTCCAATCCGCTCTATGAATGGGATTGAATGATTGAAGTATGAAAACTAAGGTGCTGAGAATACAAAATCTAAAAGACTAACACCCAATCGTGCGGGACTTCAATGTGATCTACTGGTAAATTTTTTTGAGATTTTTGACATTCCATGCTCTTGGTATGGCTGTACCCCCTGAGTCTGCAAGTGGTAAGTATCGGGACGAACCACTTTAAAGACTATGTAAGGGCCTTCCTAGTTCGCACTTAGCTTGCCCTCACTTCTCAAGTTCGCTGCAGTTGCTTTTTTAAGGACCAAGTCGCCTACTATGAATCCTCGTGGCCGAACCTTTCGGTTGTGATACTGCCGCACGTTTTGCTTGTAGGTTTCATTTGCACTAGAGCTTCTTCTTGAACTTCATCTATGAAGTTGATGTTTGCTTGGAGCCCTGCCTCGTTCTGTGTTGCTTCAAACGTTGTCGATTGGAACGAAGCTTGGGTCACCTCTACAGGGGTTAAGGCTTTAGACCCGTATGTCAATCGGAACAGAGTCTCCTTTGTAGGGGTCCGAGCTGATGTACGATATGCCCAAAGTAAACTGAGTAGATGGTCGGCCCAATTTTTCTTCTCCCAGTCCAGCCTCTTCTTTATTCCATTCAGAAGTATGTGGTTGGCCTTTTCTGCCTGGCCGTTCGATTGTGGGTGTGCTACTGCAGTGTTTTAAAACTCAATGTTAAAGTTACTACAGAAGAGCCTGAATTTTCGATTATCAAATTGTCGACTATTGTCTGTGACTAGTACTTTTAGGACATCGAGCGGTATATGACGTCGTCCCTTACGAACTTTTCTACCACATGCTCAATGATCTTTGCTAGGGGACGTGCTTCCACCCACTTAGTGAAGTAATCAATGGCGACAATCAAGAACTGGACACCGCCCTTGCCTTTCTTGAACTGTCCTAGGATATCCATTCCCCACATTGCAAATGGGATCGGGTAGATTATGGGGCTAAGTTCTGTATCCGGGATGTGCGGTATTGGGGCGTGTACTTTATATTTAAACCATCATCGAACGGACTTCATTGTATCTTGCTGCATTTTTGGTCAGTAAAATCCTTGGAATAACACCTTGTAGGCCAGTGCCCTTCCTCCCATGTGTCCTCCGTAAATTCCTTCATAGACCTCTCGAAGTGTCTCTTAAGCTCGATTTGGTGGTAGGCACTTCAGCAGGGGCCAAGATATTGCCCTTTTGTATAGTACTCCACCTTGAAGGGTGTAGTTGACTGCTCTCCTTTTAACTGCTCTTGCTTCTGTCTAATCTCCTAGGAGATATCCATCTCGCAAATAGTCTATAATGGTGTCCATCCAGCTAGGCTCAACTGAATTTTCATTGTTGCACATCACTTCTTGCTCATAGGTAGGTTTGTCCAGTACTTCAAAGTATACCGAGCTTACGCAATCCCCGAGTTCTACTGTAGCTAGTTTGGAGAGGGCATCTGCCATTGTATTTTCTTCCCGCGAAACTTGTACCATTGTGAACGTGTTGAAGCGGGTAATCAGATGATGAGCTTCTTTCAGATACTTGGCCATTCTTTCTTCTTTGGCCTCATATTGCCCATTAACTTGGTTCACAATTAGCTGTGAGTCACTATATACAACTAAGTCATCTGCCATTATAGCTTTTGCCAGTTTGATTCCCACTATCAGAGCTTCATTTTCTGCTTCATTGTTTGTTTCGTGGAATACAAATTTGAGGGCGTATTGTATCATGAATTCCTCTGGGCTCTGTATCACAACTCCTATGCCGCTCCTTATTGTGGTGCTGGATCCATCAACAAAGAGTTTCCAATTTCTGTTTGGCTCGGCCTCTGCCGCTGCCTCTTCTTCAGTCTGTGTACATTCTACCAAGAAATCAGCCAATGCCTGGCCTTTGATTGCACTTCTTGGTCGAAATTCAATGTTATGCTCACTTAACTTGACAGCCCAGCTCATTATATGTCCTGCTATGCTAGGGCTGTGAAGTGACTTCCTCAGTGGCTAATCCATCAGTACAGTTATGGAGTGTGCTTGGAAGTAAGGCCTCAACTTCCTGGCTGTCACGACCAATGTTAATGCAAACTTTTTAATTCTCGGGTACCGTGTTTCTGCTTCCAGAAGCACATGACTCACATAGTAGATGGGCCTCTGGGTCTTTCCCTCTTCTCTTATGAGAACTGCACTAACGGCTACTGAGAAAGTAGTAAGATAAAGTTGTAGCACCTCTCCTAGCTATAGAAGGCTCAACAGAGGAGGCCTAGTTAGGCAGGCTTTGATTTTCTCAAAAGCTGCTCCACATTCCTCTATCCAGCAAAATTGATGTTGACCTTTTCCTCTTTTTAGTAGCTTGAAGAAGGGAAGACACTTGTCTCCAGCTCGGGATAGGAACCTATTCAGTGCGGCTAGGCACCTTGTCAGCTTCTGAACTTCACGAATGTCTTTTGGTGGGTGCATTTCTTGAATGGCCTCGATTTTGGAGGGGTTTGCTTCTATTCCCCTTTGTGATACTAGAAAGCCCAAGAACTTCCCAGAGGTTACTCCAAATGCATACTTGGTAGGATTTAGCCTCATCAGGTTCTGCCATAGAACATCGAAGGCTTCCTTCAAATCTAGCACATGATTAGTGCCTTTTGCATTATTGACTGGCATATCATCAATATAAACTTTCATGTTTCTTCCGATCTAGCTTTGAAACATTGTATTCACCATCCTCTGGTAAGTGGCTGCTACATTCTTAAGGCCAAAGGGCATTGCAGCGTAGTGGTAGTTGCCCTGAGTGGTGAGGAATGCAGTTTTCTCCTCATCTTCCACTTTCATCTTTTTCTAGTTATACCCGGAGTATGCATCCATGAAGGTCAGCATCTTGTGGTCTGCAGTTAAGTCTATAAGGGAGTCAATCCTGGGCAAAGGATAGCAGTCCTTGGGACAGGCTTTGTTCAGGTCAGTGTAGTCTATGCAAATCCTCCACTTCCCATTGGACTTCAGAACCATGACCACATTGGCTAGTTAGGTTGCGTACTTGACTTCCCTCATAAACCCTACAGCCAGGAGTTTGTCAACCTCCTAGTTGATGATGGTGTTCCACTCAGTCGCGAAGTTCCTACGCTTTTGCTGGATATGCTTGAAGTTAGGGTTAACATCCAGACTGTGCTCAACTACAGCCCTGAAGATGCCTAGTATATCAGAATCCTTCCACGTAAAAATATCAGAGTTTTCACCGAAGAAGTTCAAAATTTCATTACGACAATGGGAGATCATTAATGCTCTGAGCTGAACAGTCTTTGACGGCTCAGTCGTAGTAATTAGGAGAGTAAGCAGCTGTTCAACTAGCTCAGCTAGGTTCAGGAGGCTTTCATCGCGACAATCGATAATTTCTACCATACATGCTAGGCCAGAGTATGGCTTCTTGACGGACTTTATGAAGTTGGCATAGCACTCTCGAGATTCCTTTTGGCTGGACTTGCATTCTCTGACTCTGTTGCTGATGGGAAATTTAACTTTCATGTGCTTAGTGGACACAATTGCCCCAAGGCCATTGAGACCAGGTCGACCAAGGATTGCATTGTAGGGTGAGGCTATCTTAGCGACCATAAAAGAAACCATAGTAGTAGCCATTTGAGCTCCATATCCGATGGTTACAAGTAGTCAACCACTCCTTCTAGCTTTGCTGGTGTGCCCAAAAATCTGTATAAAGGTCATGGGGCCGGCTTGAAGGCTCTAGTGCCAAGCCCTAGTTTCTTGAAGGCTTCATAGAACATGAGGTCAACGGAGGCCCCTGTGTCCACTAGGACCCTGTGCAAGGGGTGGTTGGCCACCACTAATTGAACCACAATGGTGTCGTTGTGAGGCCAGTTTAACTCTTCCAGGTCTCTGTCAGAGAATATAATGGGTGGATCTGGTCTGAGGGCTTTGACGGGCTATTCCATGATGCATACGAACCGTGCATGAACTTTAGATTTTCTGACTGATTCGGCTATGGGTCCGCCCATGATTGTCAGGATGGCTGGACCCATAGGCTGGTTATCGCACATTTTAGCTCGGTCAGTGGTTGACTCTTTGGGGGGGCTCGATCCTATCTTGGCTCGGCCCGGCCTCATCTCTCCTCGGCTCTTGCTAATTCCCACCATACTTCTGTTTCAAATACTTGTTTAGGTACCCCACTTTGATGAGCTCATCAATTTTCCATTTTAGAGACTTGCAGTTTTTAGTGTTATGTCCATGGTCTCAGTGGTATCGGCAGTATCGGTTTGGGTTCCTCTCCTCTGGTTTAGCCATCATTAGTCTGGGCCAGCGAAAATACTTCTAATCTTGAATCTCTAGAGTAGGTTTGTTCGCAAATGGTCAAGCTCATATCGTTCGATTTCAATTGTATTAAGCGGCTGATTTGTTTTATTCTTCTTCGGCTCACAAGAATCGTCCATAGACCTTGGAGGCCTCTTCTTCTCCTTCTCTGATTGGTCACCCCTGTCAGCTATCCCCTGGAAACTAGGACTTCTTCCTTGTTGGCATATTGATTGCACCGTATTAACAGCTCGGGCATTGTCTCTGGCAAGTCGAGGGTAAGAGATTGGACTAGATCAGGGTGCATTATCCCATTTCACAGTGTGCTATATTCTACTCCTTCTGGTAGGTTTTTTTCCTCTAGCATAGTCTTGGTGAATCGGGCAAGGAACTCCCTTATAGTCTCCCTTGCTCCCTGCCTCATGTTTATCATGTTTTGTGTAGTTTGCTTCGGCTTCATACTGGATTGGAAATGTGTGAGGAATGCTCTCATCAGCTCTTTATAGCTATGGATGGAACCGGGCCTAGGTTCAACATCCACACTAGCGTGACCCCTTTTAATGAGGCTACAAAGGCTCAGTAAAGAGTTGCGTCTGACCTCCCATGGACTGTCATGGCTGAACTGTATTATAGGAGATGATCGTAGGGATTCGTGGTGTTGTCATATGCGTTAAAGACAGGTATCACAAAATTTGGAGGCAGCTCTGCATCTAGCAGCTCTGCATCTATTAGCTCATCGGATAGTGCATTATGGGCCAGGGTTATTGTTATGCTAGCCAGGTGCCTTTGCCTCTGCATTCCTTCTACCATCCTAATGAGACGTTGGATGTGGTTCTCCAGGTCATCCCTTCTTTCCTCAGCTCGATGATCCGGGGAGTGGCGTTGCCTTTTAGCGCTTCTGGGGCTTCTTCCTTGATCTTGGCACCTACCAGGCAGATCCTGACCTTGTTGACGTTCGCATCTGGTCGGCCTAGGAGGTGAGCCTTGATGACCTCCATGGGGTGGTGCTTCCTGAGCTATCCTCTATGAGGAGTTCTCGCGTTCCTCTCCGCGTGCCTCTAGTTAGCCGTTGTGGCGAGCTCTGGCATCCCCCTGCCTTGGGTGGGGATCTATAGGCATCACGTGTCTTAGGACTTTGGTTATGTGCGGAATGACGAGCCCTCCCATTTCTGGCAGAAAAGGGCCCTTATTGGCGTCCCTCAATGGGAGATTGAGGTGACACCGAGCGAATTGTGTGACATTCTGATCGATCCCTTCCTGGCTGTTGATTAAGGGGTGACACTGTTGTCAGGTGATTCATCTCAGGGTCGCCTGTTCGGAGCCGCCCTAGGCAGCTGAGCTGAGCCCGTGAGGGGCACAGGGAGTGCCAAATTAAACTGACGTATGAAGTCCCGTACCAGTGTGTTTGTTGCTCATACCTGCAGCTGCAGGCTCTGCATCTGTTCTTCCATATTTGGGTGAGTCACTCAGGATGACGAGCCTTGGCGAGATTACTGAGGGTTTTGCTCTTGCTGATCTCCCTCTCCTGGGGTAACATCCACGTCAGGTTGGGCTTGCTGGGGTCTTTGTGGGGGGTTCTCTGCAGGGATGTTCTCCTGATCTGCCATTAGGGGTGGATGAGGATGTCTAAGTGGTAAATCCCGAGAGGACCTTACTCTTGTTGTTGTAGAGGAAACGACATTTTCACTCCTTAATTGCATTGGTTCAAGGTAGCTTTTTGTAATAGATTCCCACAGATGGTGCCAATTTGATGTGGTAAAAATTGACCAGCCGATCCTTCTTGTAGCTCTTGATGCTTCAGCCAATTTACGCAAAAGAGAATACAGGGAGGAGTCGGGCTGACCCGATGGGGAACTCTCCGATGCCTAAGTCATACATTTCCACAGTAGATACTCAAGAGAGTTTTCAGTCAAAAGAAGTGATCGATCTCCACAATGGAGGCTTACCTTGGGATTTATAGGCGACTGATGGAGTTGAAAAGGGGAACTCCATTGAGAGTCCTACTGGGCGTGGAGTCCTTAAGAGGAACGACTCTCTGATGCTAGGAATATTCTAGATCCTAGGGTTTGCTAGGGAATATTCCCGTCTTATCTCAGAAGTGCAAGTAGTGGGAGGGATGGATGCCTCTGATGACGTGTAGTGGATAGAGTCCCATCCTCGAGTTTAGGCATTATGTTCCTTGAATGTAGGCATGGATGGGAGCACATTTTTGGGAGCCCTTCCTGATGATGCTGGGCCAAGGTGGTAGCTCGGCCAGAGGAGAGGCCAAGGTAGCAGTACGGCCTGATGAAGGTGTAGGTATCATGGACCTCCGCCGGGATCGCGATTTGGTGCATAGCGCGTGTACACACGCTGGGGTTCGACCCTAATGAGATCAGATAATATCCCCTGGTCATCAAAATGGCAAGGGCGGATACACATTATGGGTAAAAGGGAGTCGCCACCTAGAAAAGGTCTAGGACCCATAAATGTCTCCCCCAATCAAAGGAGAGAGACTAATGACTCTGATGGATAAAGCTGGTTTGCACCAATATTCTGGACAAGTGTCAAGTGATAGACTGGGAAGGTGTTAGGCACCCAGTCTGCCCCGCCCTAAGGCCGATCTCTTTTTGTTTGACCAAAATTTATTTGTACCCTACTAACAAGTGCTAAATCTAGGTCACTGAAAACCCTAAACTATGTATCTAAGTATGACATGTGAAAACCCTAAGCCAAGTGTCTAAATTATGCTAGCTAGGTTATGATGCAAATAATAAAATGATTACACTAATTAAAAATTAAACACCCTAAATGATTTAATCAATGAATTATGAGTCTTAGATTAAGATAATTAAATAAGCCTAAACCTAGGATTAGTTTAGCAACTTATGAAACCCTAAATTAAAATAATTCGATTAATTGAGCCTGACTTAGATGGATGATTAATGAATTTATGAAATCATAAATTGAATTAATTAAAATGATTAATCTTAATCCCTAGTAATTTGTGAAATAAATTATTGCAATCCTACTTAATCTAATTGGTAAAAAGATTTATAAATTAAATGAGACCTAATTAATTTATAAAAAATGAAATGGATTAATTACATTAAATGAATGCATTTTTACTAATCTTCCTAATCTAGTATAGGAGGATTAAACTAAGCCTAAAGTTTAACTAAATTAATCATGAAATCTAACTGCACTAATTATGTTTACCTTAAGCTAACCTAAGATGAGTTAAACATTTTTCAAAACCCTAGTTAAGCTAATGAGAAGAGAATCTTTTAACTAAATAAATGCAATGCTAATTATCTTCTAAATTAAATATATCTAATGATTATTTCATGCTATACCTATATTATGTTAGAGTCTAAATGTTATATTGATTGAACCCATTAAATAATTAAAACAATTAATTACGATAAAGAAAAAACACTAGTAAAAAATGATATATGAGCTTAAGTAATTAAACTAATCAAAGAAGCTAAATGGAATGATTAAAGAAAACTAAACAAGCTAAAAGAAGGGAAAGTTAGATGAATTGGAATACAAGTTTAGTAATTGCACTATTTTAAACAAGATCTGATTTTTTTATTGCATTTAAAGAAAGAGGGTGAAAAGCCCTAAAAAATAAGAAATTATAACACAAACCCATTCCCCAAATACATCCCAATGCTACGGGTCGGTTTGAGGGGCCAGCCATGCCCATACTGGTCTACGTCCTAAACTACGTCCCATACACCTACTTCCCATTTTCAAAACCTGATTTAATAAAAGTTGGTAAACCCTCAAGGAATGTCAAGGCTGTGAAGAATGTACGAAGCAAACAGATTTGGAAGGAAAAACGAGGAAAAGAAAAGAAGAAAAAAGGGGTTCTGTTGTTTCAAATTTGGAAGGAAGAAAAGAAATAAAAAAGAGGAAAAGGGGGGTTCGGTTGGTGCTAGTGCAGCAGTGAAGAAGATGAAGAGAAGAAGAAGAGAACTACTGCAATAGGGAAAAAGAAAAGAAGAAGAAGAAGAAGAAGAAGAAGAGAAGGAGGAGAAGTTGCAGGTTCGGTGGCTGCCGGTTAGTGGTTGCAGCAGCATGGAAGAAAAAAAAAAAGAAAAAGAAGAAGAAGAAGAAGAGAATTGGAGCACCAGAGAAAAAGAAAAGAAGAAGAAGAAGAAGAAGAAGAAGAAGAAGAAGAAGAAAGGAGGATAAAGGTGAGTTACAGGTTCGATTGCAGCAACAGGGAAGAAGAAGAGAAAAAGAAGGAGAAGAAAATGAAGAAGAAGAAGAAAGGAGGAGAAAGGTGAGTAGCAGGTTTGGTTGCAGCAGCTGGGAAGAAGAAGAAGAAGAAGAAGAAAGGAGGAGAAAGGTGAGTTGCAGGTTCGGTTACAGCAGCAGGGAAGAAGAAGAAGAAGAAGAAGAAGAAGAAGAAGAAGAAGAAGAAGAAGAAGTGCAGGTTCGGTTAGGAGGAATAGAAGAGGAAGGAGAAGGGAGTGGAGAGAGGCGGCTGGAGAAGAAAGATGGAAGAGAGGAAGAAGAAGAAGAAGAAGAGGTGCATGTTCGGTTAGGAGGAATAGAAGAGGAAGGAGAAGGGAGTGGAGAGGGGCAGCTAGAGAAGAAAGATGGAAGAGAGGAAGAAGAAGAAGAAGAAGAAGTGGGATTAGGTTACATGTAGGATTCTGATCTAAGGGTAAAAAAAAAAAGGCAATAAAAAGAAAACTAAATCAAATCAAACCTAGTGATGTAAATATATTAAGCCACAAATAAAATTGATTCATTAAACCAAGATATAATAGTAATAGAAAATAAGCCAAATTAAAAAAAGAAAAAAACGGATTAGCAAAAATCAACGGTTGGACCCAACGACCCAAATCATAATATGTTGAACCCAATTAAAACAAAATAAACCCAATTGAACTGGAATTCACATTTAATAAAACATATTAAACCTAATTGAAACTAATTGAACCTAATTAAATCTAAACGAATCGATTAATAAATCAGAAGCTAATCTATTAATTAAACTAATTCTAAATTGCTATTGGAAAAAAAAGAAAAAAAATAAATACATTAAACCTGGCTTTAGTCAGGAAATAAGGGGAGATAATCCTTGTGCTTCAAGCCCCAAATCGAACCAAACCGGACTAGATCTCTCTGCTCAAGGAAGAATTAATGTATTAAACTTTTAGACTTGGAGAATATTTGATTTTAGAGGGAAGAAGTTAGCCAAAACCTTAATGGGGCTATCCTCTCTCCTAAATTCTCAATTTCTCCCCGCCCTTTTTGGAAGAGAGGAAGAGCTATACTTATAGCCTTAGGACTTGAGACAATTCTCTCTTATTTCTGATGTGAGACTAAAAAACTAGAGAGAATTGTCTAAAAAGGCTTGCTTTTGGACAAAGGGTTTTGCGCGCCATGTGGCACTCCTTGGTTGCTCGGAATGGAATCTGATACCGAACTTTGGAGTCAACTTTCGGGGGTCATATCTTTCAAACCATTAGTCAGAATTCGACGTGTAATATGTCGTTAGAAATCTCAGTCCGAACACTATCCAATGATGTGAGACACGATTGTGGTCTTGACCAGGAACCTTTAAGAAAATTTGCATAAAGTAGGGACCCGGATTATATAATGAAATAGAGAATCGGGTATCAATTCGCATAGTTCTCGCATCAAAGTGTAATGTCCGACTTGAGGGGACAAACAACAATAATCCACAACATAAAATTCTAATTTTTGAAAATATTTTCTCTTGAAAGTTTGTAGGAAAAAAAAGGTCATTTTCTACTCTAAGCTCGAAAATTCTCCAAGTCTAAAATATCCAACATGTAATTCTTCTTGTGTCATCATCACCGGGGGGTGACAAAATTAGGTGTCTACAGATTGCCCCTCTTTGACCGAGACCTGTGTAACGGTCGAAAGGCAAAGAAAAGAACACACCATTTTGTCACTAGCAGCAATGTACTGCCACATTCGGCTCAAGGATGGTGGAGGTGCAAATGCGAATGCAAAACGAGCGATAGGACCAAAGGTAGGAAATGTCGATCGATAGGACCAAAGGTAGGAAATGTCGATCGATAACACATGCGAAATCAGGTAGCGTGTGGATGCTACTATGATTGAAAACCTGCCACGGTTGGTCAATATAGAGGTAATGCCCAAACTGTGTGATGCCAAAAATTTGAGTTTCTAGCTGCGTGGCTATCAACCTTAGGATTCTCTGTAGGGGTGATTGTCCTCGCACAACAGTTCTCAGTTGGGATCAACAACGATGCTCGATTGTGATCCTAAGGACTCTTAAAAAGTTGGTGTGGATAGTCTGTATTGGGAGTCGTGCAAGACTATGAACCTTGGGATTCTCTACAGGGGATGATCATCCTAGCACATCGGTGCTCAGTTGGGATCAACAATGGTGCTCGGTTGTGATCCTAAGGATTCTCAAAAAGTTGGTGCGGATAGTCTGTATTGGCAGTCGTGCAAGACTATGAATCTTGGGATTCTCTGCAGGGGATGATCATCCTCGCACAATGGTGCTCAGCTGGGATCAACAGCGGTGCTTGATTGTGATCCTAAGGATTCTCAAAAAGTTGGTGTGGATAGTCCTCGCGCAGCGGTGCTCAGCTGGGATCGATAGCGGTGCTCAGCTATGATCCTAAGGATTCTCAACAAATTGGTGCGGATAGTCCACCTTGGCAGTCATGCACGACTATGAACCTTGGGATTCTCTGCAGGGGATGATCATCCTCACACAGTGGTGCTCAGCTGGATCAACAACGGTGCTCGGTTGTGATCCTGAGGATTCTCACGAAATTGGTGCTAACGATGTGTTTAGTTATGCACCTATATTGGAATTAGCAAAGGAAAACTTGGGAGATTCTGGATCTCAAATACCTGAATAAGGACATGAAGCTTAGCAAAGTTAGCAACAAACAACTGCATTGAATTTAAGAGATCACAATGGTGTTTGAGATGCCATCACATGCCGAATCCACGAGAGGTCTAGATCCGAAAGCCAAGGGGCTTGGAAAGAGCACCATCATACGAAGGTTAGTGGTTAGTAAAAACACACAAAGCCCATATGTTAATGAAGGAGAATGTTGCTAGTAGATTGATCATCATAAAGGACAAAGTCTTTTCATTGAAAAAAAAATGGTGCCACGGCTACTACAAGTTTTGAAAAGCAGAAAGGTGGGGAACGACTCCTCAGTAAACGCTGCCCAGACCAAAAGATCTTCAATTTAACAACCTTAACCTAGGCGAGCCAAATGGTTCCACAAGGCTGCAATGGAATTCACCAAACCTTCTGTTAAAGCCTCTGTGATAGGCACGGTACCCACATCCCCTAGGGCACCCTGAGGTAAACCGAATTGACGCATGAAGCGATCCGGTATGTAGAAGGAGGTATGGGATATGCCTAACAACCTGACATAGTCATAGCCAGAAATGTGTAAAACAGGGTTCCGAACTGACCACCAATGGACTTCCCACCTGATGCTTCGCTCCGTGAGGGCTCCCAGTCGCTCAGGCCAATTTGTTGCATCGTGGTAGTTAAAGGTCTGAATTCGCTTGAAATACTGAAACGGTTCCAAATGAGCTGTAACCAAATGTTGGACCAATTGAAGGCGCTCGACTAACCATACCTGGAGGAGGGTGAAGCACCCATTAAAGTCACTGGTGTAAAAATTTCGACGACCTGTCATAATATCAAGTCCTCTCAAAGTCTCTGCCAAAACAGTAGGGATAATGTCACAACCTTGTCTCAACTGCAGGATGACGTTGATGATAATGGGTAAGCCTCCACACTTGGGGGACTACAATAGATAATGAGCGATCATGCAGAAAAGGAAAGCATTCCTTTGATGCAACCTAAAGCTTTCAGTATTTGATCGAAGTGGGGCAAACTCCTGGATAACAACATAAAGATTGATTCGATCACTTGCCATGAATCGCCTTGCCTCTTTAGCACTCCAACCAAAAAATTCTTGAATTTTTATCGAGCTAACGGGTTACAGTGTTGGGCGAAAAACATCTCCCCGATGATTGTAAATAAGACAAGCTCGAAATTCTTCCAGAGTAGGGAAAATTTCCATAGTTCCGAATCGAAAAACATGAAGTTATAGAATCCAGAAATGAGATGCCTCATGTATCAAAGCACAACATGGACTGATGCGTTGGAGCTGAAAGAGTGCATAAAGGTGCACTTCTTCAAGGGCTTTAGGGTCGTCGTCCTTTATTGCTACCATCCATCGGTGGAAAGCAACATCCATGATAATAATGGGAGCAACAAAACACGACTCGGATTTCTTGGGTACATCATAAAATGTAAGTTAAGGAAAGGACCAACTTACAAGAAAATATCATTTGACACATCCACCAAAAGTATACTAATTTTTTTTTCTCTTGTCATTTGCAAAAGCTAAGAACCCTTTGAGCCAATTTAGAAAATGTAAGATTGGTCTCTCAGATAACCGCGATCATATCTGGGCCCAAACCCTAAACTAAAACAGATGCTAAGACACACATACCGAAGGAAACTAACCAGATGGTTCTGCCATGGGTAGAGTAAGGATGCTACTTTGGATAGCGACCTCACGAGAGGGATCACGCTGACTAAAGAAAAAGTTAAACTAAAAGAGGGCTATTGAAAACTCTTGGGAACCGTCGAATAGGAGAACGGTAGATGGAGTCTTCAAGCTAGATCAAGACAATTATTTGCAAGGATGACGAGTTCACGGGAGAAATCACGTCAATCAAAATAGTCATTTTAAAAAAAGGACTAAAGATGAAAACTCTTTGGAATCCGCCGAATTTGAGAGACGGTGGAAAGAGTTCTTAGTCGGACTCGATCACCTCCTGATGATAAGATTAGTGAGAAGCCATTTGTCTGAAAGGGGAAAGGAATAGCTAAAAATGGAAAATTAGGTCCAACCCGCTATGAGGTGTGGTGGAAATTGACCGAGCTCGATTTTGACTTTCAAGCTGCCTACGTATCCTAAAAATTTAGGAATCAGGTCGAGCGTAGTTCATGCCTCAAAGGCAATTTTCCTTCATTGCATTCCCCTTTTTTTTTCTGAATGCAGAGGCTAAACATAATACTTTTTCAGCTGATCTAAGTTGGTCAGGTACTGCAGTTCTTGACCATCAAGATCTACAAGGCGTATTGCCTTCCTCGGGAGGATTTCCTTCACCGCAAAAGGGCCACTCCAATTTGGCCTAAACTTGCCCCTTGGGTCATGAACGGGTGCTCTCTGCTCCTTTAAAACCAAATCTCCAACTTCCAAGGAACGTGGGTGGACTTTTTTGTTGAAAGCCCTTGCAACTCGCAGTTGATACTTCTTCATGTTGTCCATTGCCTTCATCCTTTTTTCATCAATGAGGTTCAACTCCTCGTACCTTGACTTGAGCCAATCCGCTTCTGGAATCTGACTCTCCATGAGGATTCTAAGAGAGGGGACCTCCAGCTCAACCGGGAAATATGAATTGGGTGGCATAACGCCTCAGGAACCTTTTATCTCCTTGGGTAGCATCTGCAGGGTACTTCCCCTCTCTGATAAAATCCACAATATGGGCAAACCAAGGCCTACCATCTACTGTCAGGGCATTGACGAAGCCTTGATGTGAAGGATAATCTCTCCGATCTATAATGAATGGTTGTATTTGCTCACTCGGACCAAAATCAACCATCGATGCGAGAGTAGCCAAAGCGTCGGCAAACCTGTTATTGTCCCTCTGGAAATAGTCAAAACTAACTTCTGTGAACTGCTTCATTAGAGACTCTACACACCCTTGGTATGGTTTTAACTTTTCCTCCTTTGTTTTCCACTTACCTTGGACTTGGCATATGACAATCGACGAATCTCCGTACACTTCCAATCTTTTGACCCCAATAGAGATGGCTACTTTCAATCCCATGAGGCAAGCTTCATACTAGGCCATGTTGTTGGTGCACTCAAAGTCCAACCTATATGCCATGGGCATGTTCAACCCTTCAGGAGTTATAAGTAGAACTCCGGCTCCGCAACCTTTGTGATTGGCGGCTCCATCAAAGAACATTTGCCAAATGCCAACCTCATTTTCAACCTCAACAGAAACTACATCTTCATCTGGAAATATGTCATTCAAAGGCCTTGTATCAACAACTGGATGTGTGGATAGGTGTTCAGCGATGACACTACCCTTGATGGACTTCTGGGTGACATACACAATGTCGAACTCCGCTAAGAGCAATAACCAACTTGCTAATCTGCCCGTCAACGCGGGTTTCTCAAAAAGATACTTGATGGGATCCATTCTGGATACCAAAAAGACTGAATAGGTCAACATGTAATGTCTCAACCTCCTTGTTGCCCAAAACAAAGTTGCACAAGTCTTCTCCAGGGTTGTGTACCTTGTCTCATAGTCTGTGAATTTCTTACTAAGGTAATAAATTGCTTGCTCTGTATGCCCATCTGGACCATGCTGAGCCACCATCGATCCCATGGAGGTTTCTAATACAGAGAGATACAACAACAATGGCCTTCCTGGAGTAGGGGGAATGAGGATTGGTGGGTTTACCAGGTAGCTCTTGATGCGATCAAAAGCCAATTGGCATTGAGGATTCCACCTCTTAGGTTGATCCTTTTTCAGTAATTTGAAGATCGGTTCACATATGGCTGTTAGTTGAGAAATGAACCGACTAATGTATTGGATCCTTCCTAAAAACCCTTGAATTTCCTTCTCCGTTTGAGGAAGTGACATTTCTGTTATCGCTTTGATTTTGGATGGGTCAATCTCAATGCTTCTCTCACTTACCATGAACCTCAAAAGCATACCACCTGTCACCCCAAATACACATTTTTGTGGGTTCAGTCTCAGTTTGAACTCCTTGATCCTCTCAAAGAAAACCCTCAAAGCCTTAAAGTGCCCTTCTCGATTAATAGACTTGACAATCATGTCATCTACATACACCTCCACTTCTTTGTGTATCAAATCATGCAAGATAGTGGTGGCAGCCCTTTGGTAGGTAGCACTAGCATTCTTCAAACCAAAAGGCATCACCCTGTATCTATAAGTGCCCCAATCTGTAGTGAAAGAAGTCTTGTCTTTATTTTTGGGATTCATTTGGATTTGATTGTAACCAGAAAACCCATCCATGAATGATAGAAGCGCATGCCCTGTAGTATTATCCACTAAAAGATCGATGTGGGGTAAGGAAAAATTATCTTTGGGGCTTGCCCTATTAATGTCCCTATAATCCACACATACCCTGATCCGACCATCCTTCTTTGGTACAACTACGACATTTGCCAACCATTCAGTATACCTTGTCACCTCAATGAACCCTACACTGAGGTGCTTGGCAATCTCCTCTTTTACCATCGAAGACCAATCCAGACGCATACGCCAAATCTTTTGTTGGAACGGCTTTGCATCAGAGAAAAGAGGGAGATCATGTTCAACTATGCTAGCATCAATACCAGGCATATCGGCGTATGACCAAGCAAACACCTCCTCAAATTCTTTTAAGAGCTCGATTAATTGGGTTGTCTCTTGCTCATCAAGGGACATGCCAAGTCTAACCTCCTGGGGATCATGTTCTAACCCCAAATTTATCAGCCTGAAATCCTCACAGACAAGTTTGGCCTTCTTTTCCTTTAAAGCTTTTAATGATTTGAGAAATTCAGGCGATGGGTCATCGCAACATTCATCATCAGAAGATGGAGGGGATAGGGAAGAGGAAGAAGCAATATACTCGGAAGAATTCATTTCATTAATAACTGGGACAATTACATCAGACTTAGCTCTGACCGGAACCAACATTGCATAAGTGGAAATACCTTCTCTGACATGGAGAGAAACAGAAGGAGAAACAACTAGTGGACTGCCTACAAACTTAAAGGACTTAGGCCCAGACATGGCCGACTCTTCAGGTACAAATTTCAGCTCCTCAGGGTAAACAAACTCATCCAAACAGCTCCAGTTAGGAATGACACCCTCAGCACGATGAATCAACAAGTGGGGTGAAGGTGTCTCAGATTCATTGGTCCCACCAATCATCATAATCTCCTCATCGAAGAGACCGCTAACATCTAGGTCTTCCTCTGTGTGTCCCTGTTGGACCTGTTCAAACTGCTTCAGTGAGTAACATTCTAACTCTGCCCAATCAATCGCGCAATCAAAGAAGATCTCAAAGCCTGGTAGCCTCTCCCCTGAAAAAACATCTAACCATGGTTCTGGGAATCCGCAATAGAAGAAATCCTGCCCTTCTTTGATGAAATAACCATTCAGAGTTTTGAAATAGGGAGTCTCATTGACGGTCTTAGATCTATCTTCCATGTTGTTCCACTTCGAAACCTTGACTAGCCCAGCCTTGACGGTCTTGTTCTGCTGGTAACCTGCCTCTATTGCCTTTCCTTTAGAACTTTCCCCGTTGCTAAGCATATGGATCAAATTCTTCCCCTCATTCTTGTATTTCAACACTTTATATCTCTCGAAATTTCTGTCATATTTTTGCTTCTTGGCTGCTATCTTTTGTTGGTCCTCCTCTGTCATAGCATAACCAAGGCCAAAGCGTTGTGTGTTCACATTCAGAGATCAAATATCTGGGTCACCCTGTTGTCGCACCCCTAGGCCCATGCGGAAAATACTTCATTTTAAGAAGCATGTTGGTTACTCCGAGGTTGGTGATGTTAAACTCTGTCAAAGCAAATCTCTCTCCCAGTGAACTAGGCCCCAAAGTTGCATTGATACTGCCCAACTCAAAACCTCCCAAACGAACTTCAGATGACTCACCGTTGTTATTTTCTCCCACATTAACGGATGCCATCATGCTGAACAAGTCAGGATCTGCCAAGATAGTGATCACCTGCCCTTTGAACAAAAATTTTATCTTTTGGTGAAGGGAAGAGGAAACTGCCCTAGCCTTGTGCAACCATGGACGGCCTAAAATCATATTGAAAGACGCAGGAATATCGATGACTTGGAAGTCTACCTCAAATTCTGCCGGTCCAACTACTATCACCACAGTGAAAATTCCCAACACGCTCCTCCTGGTGTTGTCATAAGCTCGAACACATTGACTAGATGGCTTCATCTCGGCTTCATCAAATCCCAAATGTTTAAAGGTCCTAAGAGGGAAAACATTCAACGCCGACCCATTGTCTACCAATACTTGGGGAATTCGACATCCTTTGCAATCAATGGTTATGTGTAAAGCCCTTGTGTGGTTCGAACCTTCAAGAGGGAGATCGGCATCTGCAAACATCAATGAGTTCACTGCATACGTGGCTCCTACTAGGCTCGCTAGTTGTGCCAGATCGGTCCCAATTGGAAATCGGATGCTCGCCAGAGATTTCAACACTGCTTCCCTGTGGGTAGGAGAGGCCATGACCAAGCCCCAAATAGATATATTTGCTTGGGTCTTCTGCAACTGTCTCAATACTTGATTCTCCAGTTCAATTAACTTATTGTTCAG
Source organism: Macadamia integrifolia (assembly GCF_013358625.1). Lineage (NCBI taxonomy): Eukaryota > Viridiplantae > Streptophyta > Magnoliopsida > Proteales > Proteaceae > Macadamia > Macadamia integrifolia. The sequence continues at coordinate 12,979,907 of NC_056563.1, read as the reverse complement.
TCCCTGATCTTTTGGCCTTGTTTATGGTTCTGTGAGTCCTGCTGCCTTGTAGTTCTTCCCACTTTGAGTTTTTGCTATTATCTCACCCGAAATGTAGAGCTCTACCTCATCGTCAGACTCTGAAAACCTTTGCTTTGCCTGTAACCCTTCCCCAGGGATAATGATATCATAATCCTCATTGGCTTCAAGTTTGACTGCATTTAGCTCCAAACCAAGATTTGGTGTGTAAGTCTCAAAGTTAGATTCATTATACAGGCCATTAATCTCATCTTCCTTCAACTTTGACTCTACAGTCTCTTTTAAACTAGAAGTGACAACATCAGTCAGAAGGGGGAAAGTAAATCCAGTAAGATCTCCAACGTTGGTCGCCTCTGCTTGGCTACTCTTCACTGATAGAAAAATGATAAGGGAAGTCGGGTCAAAATTTTCTAAATCTTCCTGCAAGGCATTAACTGTTCGATGCTGAGGAAGGGGATTTGTGGCAACATTGGGTCGTTTGACCCAGATTTCAAACTTCTTTGCATCAAGCAGATCTTGGATTGCCTCCTGTAACTTGTAACATCTATCTGTTGCGTGACCTTGCTGAGAATGGTAGTCAGAAAATAGGCTTGGATTGAACCAATCAGGTTTCTGCTCAGGCAAGGGTCTAGGCTCTGGCTTGACTATAAGACCGACCTGAAGCAAACGATTCAAAACTGAACTTAAAGAAGTCCCCAAGTCAGTGAACTGCCTTCGAGGACGACAGGGAGCGGGGGTTGCATCTTGCTCAGTCACAAATGGCGTTGCTGGAGTAGGCAAGGCCGGCATTGTGGGAAGAATCGCCATCATGGCGTTAGACCCCGAATTCCTCTATTGGGTAGGAGGTTTTTTGTTGCTACTAGCCTCCTTAGCAAGTTTGCTGTACTTGGGGAGCTCTTCTTGGGCGAGGGCATTTTTGACCTGAAGGGCTGCCATTCTAAGTCCATCAAATGTCAATATTGCCTGGCCAAACAACACATCCTTGTAGGGACCACACACCGACCTCATGATCATGACAATCTAATCTCGCTCACTTGGTCGATCCCTCATCATGGATGCTTTGTCAAAGAAACGCCTCAAATACTCGATAAACCCTTCATTCGGCATTTGCCTTATCATTTTCAATTCTCTTCTTATTAATTCCACTTCAGTATTGTAGCCATACTGTTTGGTGAAAGCTCTCATAATTTCCTCCCAAGTGCGAGAGGATGCCTTGTCTAAAGACATAAGCCAATGGTGAGCCGCACCGGTTAGAGAGAATTAAAAAGCTTGCCCCAACATTTCGTCTGTGAACCTCTTTATCCTCAACTGTCCAATGAAAGACTTCAAGTGGGTACGGGAATCCCCGGTTCCATCGAACTTGTCACATGTCCACTTGAACCTTTCTGGCAAGATTGCTTGGGGAAAAAAGCATAGCCCCTCAGTATAAAAAATTTGGTCTTCTGCCCCTTTCATATTCCTTATAATGTGCTCCAAACGGTTGACCTGACCCTTCAATTCCTTTTTCTATTGATCCTCAACTGCCCTGGCAACAGGAGCGTTGGCATA
>NC_056563.1:12966677-12975257 GCF_013358625.1 Macadamia integrifolia | reverse complement strand
AAAAAAAAAAAAAAAAAAAAAAACAATAAAAAGAAAATTAAATCAAATCGAACCTAGTGATGTAAATATATTAAGCCACAAATAAAATTGATTCATTAAACCAAGATATAATAGTAATAGAAAACAAGCCAAATTAAAAAAAGAAAAAAACGGATTAGCAAAAATCAACGATTGGACCCAACGACCTAAATCAAACTATGTTGAACCCAATTAAAACAAAATAAACCCAATTGAACCGGAATTCACATTTAATAAAACATATTAAACCTAATTGAAACTAATTGAACCTAATTAAATCTAAACGAATCGATTACTAAATCAGAAGCTAATCTATTAATTAAACTAATTCTAAATCGCTATTGGAAAAAAAAGAAAAAAAATAAATACTTTAAACCCGGCTTTAATCAAGAAACAATGGGAGATAACCCTTGTGCTTTAAGCTCCAAATCGAACCGAACCGGACTAGATCTCCCGGCTCAAGGAAGAATTAATGCATTAAACTTTTAGACTTGGAGAATATTTGATTTTAGAGGGAAGAAGTCAACCAAAACCTTAATGGGGCCATCCTCTCTCCCAAATTCTCAATTTTTCTCCCCTCCCTTTTTGGAAGAGAGGAAGGGCTATACTTATAGCCTTGGGACTTGAGACAATTCTCTCTTATTTCTGATGTGAGACTAAAAAACTAGATAGAATTGTCCAAAAAGACTTGCTTTTGGACAAAGGGGTTTGGGCGCCATGTGGCACTCTTTGGTTGCTCGGAATGGAATCTGATACCGAACTTTGGAGTCAACTTTCGGGGGTCATATCTTTCAAACCGTTAGTCAGAAATCGACGTGTAATATGTCGTTAGAAAGCTCAGTCCGAGCACTATCCAATGATATGAGACACGATTGTGGTATTGATCGGGAACCTTTACGAAAATATGCATAAAGTAGGGACCCGGATCATATAATGAAATAGAGAATCGGGTATCAATTCGCATAATTCTCGCATCAAAGTGTAATGTTCGACTTGATGAAACAAACGACAATAATCCACAACATCAAATTTTAATTTTTGAAAACATTTTCTCTTGAAAGTTTATAGGAAAAAAATTGTCATTTTCTACTCTAAGCTCGAAAGTTCTCCAAATCTAAAATGTCCAACATGTAATTCTTCTTGTGTCATCATCACTGGGGGGTGACAAAATTAGGTGTCTACAGAAGGCCGAGGTGGTAGCTCGGGCTGATGGGGGCTGAAGTGGTAGCTCGGGCTGGTGAGGACCGAGGTGGTAGTTCGGGCTGGTGAGGGCCGAGGTGGTAGCTCGGCCTGATGAAATGCCGAGGTGGCAGCTCAGCCTGATGTGAGGCCAGGTGGTAGCTCAACCTGATAAGGGGTCGGAGTGGCAGTGTAGCATTAGTTCGAACGCTCTTTGGCTTTGTCGTGGTCAGGGAGATTTACCCTCATCAGGTATAACCCACATCAGGTATAACCCAATGATTTGAACGTATAGTATAATTTGTGTTGTAATCAAGCCTATGTAAAGGGATTCAAAATAATCACATTTGGGTATGCATGTATAGATCACAATAACAAATTAATGAATGGATCCAGCTCGGACTGGGCTTAGTTATGCTTGACTTGGGTATGCCTTGTAATCGATTATCGGTCAGAGTACTCTAGTTTGGTTTGGGCTCGTTTGCACTAGCCCACTCATTGATCTGTCGTCTTGATCTTTTGGAATAAATCTATCAATTGGATAGGAACATGGTTCTAAAAATTAAAACGGAATGGCCATTATTGGCAGAATTAAAACGTATCAACTTTGATCGATCCTCGATCATGACTTTTCCATTCTTGATATAGTTGGTGAAAGAAGGGGTAAATCAGTTTGATATCGTCTGATCTAAGCCGATCCAAATCAGAATTGAAATTTTATCGGTTTTGATCTCATGACCGTTTTCTGAGTTTTAGAACCTTGGATAGGAATGGCATGCAATTCTCAAGATCAAGGGGTTATGTTCCTTGACTTAGAAGGGCAAGAACTGGTGGGTTCTTTTATCTCCAACGATTGGAAACATAATATTTCTTATGGAAATTAATCTTAGAAAAAGCAACTTTGTTAGAATTTTTTTTTTTTTTTTGAGGTGGCGCGTTGGTTTGAATAGAACATATTAGAAAGCAAACGAAATACAAAGTGAAAGGGAGATGACCCCTACAACACATGCCACTCAAGAAGCCTACAAACCAGGCATAAGTGGCAAATAAAAAAAAAAAAAAAAAAACCAGGAACAGAATAATGCCATACAGATGGAATCGTGGGGAGAAGGAAAAGGAACGGGGAAGGGGAAGGGGAATTGCACTAGGTGAAGCTATGAGCTGGTTCCTTGAGGTATCTCTATAAGGCTATAGGAAGAGAGCTTTTTTCCGAACATTGAAGGAAATGCACGTCCTAATCTAATAAAGAATGCAAGAGGAAGCACTTCAATGTCTTGTTTTGTCCCCACCAAATATAATATATGCTAATTTTTTCTCGAATTCTTGATCCGTTTTGAAGATTGATCTTCTCCGACATATTTTGGTGGTGAACCAAATTGGAATATTTTTTCTTCCTGAGATTAGTGCTGGGCTCTAGCTTGGGCTGTAGCCCCCATGGCATAGTTCAACCTAATCGACCACGACTCGATGGATTGATTCGTGACTTGGATGAATATATAATGTACTATCGTCTTGTTGAGCAAGATGTTGCAGTTTGGGGTTTTTTGAGTTAGGGTTTCAGAGCGAGTTTTCTCATCGCTCTTTGGGTGTAACTTCTCTTCTACATAGTGAAACATCTTCTTCTTTGCCCGAGGACATAGCACACCACATTGATGTGTAAACCTTACTAAATCTTTGTGTGTGGTACATATTTGTGTTTGTTTATTTTCATATTTTTTGGTGTTTGTTATAACAATATATCATATATCGCAACATAGGATGTCAAATGACCAAAAGAATCACAGACTAAATAACAGTTGATTCGAGATAAGACCCACACTTATTCTCTATCTTAAGGACCTAATCTATGTACGGTTAGGCAAACACTTGGTGAGGATAGAATCCTCAATAACCTTAGAGAAATGACAAGAAAAGAAGAGGTGATTGATATCTTCTTAAGCATTTCAACATAGACAACAATTAGGAAATGAAGGGGATTTCTACCGTAGAAAAACTTAGGTTGGGAGAATGGGTAAGGGATCCAAATGATGAAGCTATATTTATGAATATTTTCTCGAAGCCTAACAACTTTATCACTGGGAGCCAAGGTATATTTTAAGTCCTCAAATTCCAAGCTGACCTAGAAGAAAATCTTCCCGAGTGGCACTTAATCAAATATTAGACAAGTTTACCATTGCCTCTCGGGTGTTTGTAGATACTGTGAAAATGGAAACACTCTTCCACAAGGGAGGGGGAGATGGAATCAACTACCATCCCTTAAGATGGAGGAGATTTAGGCACCATTTGACAACATTCCGTTTCTGCCATTTCTGCGTTTTCTTTAAACGGAGAAACAACCTAAAAAGCGTTTGATAAAGTTGTTCCGTTTCACCCATTTCTAGAAACATAAATCAAAATTTATGCCTATTTACAATTCTAAAAATGACTTTGATGAAACAATTTTGAGAAAAAAAAAAAGGCTGTTGTGCCCGATAAATCTCTCAACTATTGAAATCTAAAAAGAGGCAACTGAACCCTCTCTCCCTTTTGGGCATCCAATGATACTATTGGATTTTTTAATGGCATTATGTCAGCAAAAAATATTTTGAGAAACAGGTTTATCAAACATCAAAAAATTCGTCTTTGTTTCCAGAAATGTGAAAAACTGTTTCTGCTATTTCTAGACATAGAAACACCAGAAACGTTATCAAATAGTGCCTTAGTCATATGATTTGAGCTCACATCGTATCTGATAATGTCCCCATAACAGGTATAAATATAGGAACATTATTGGGATGCCAAGAGTCTAATCCACATAGAAGGGTATCTTCCTCATCATCAATTTGAGAAATGATGAAAGTCGAAACTAGTTGTCTCACCCGAAGAATTTTCCTCTAAACAATAGGAGTCTGGAGAGTAAATAACAGCCCATATCATGTCCACCCAAGTCGATTTGTCCTCGAAAGCAATTTCCCAAATAAGCTTTACAAGAGAATCATAATTTATCTCCTTTACTCGTCTCAATCGAAGGCCACCCTCATCTCTTGGAAGGCACATGGATTTCCTTCTAGAGGTGTGCACAAATTTAGTATTATCATTATCTTTTCAAAGAAAGGAACATATGCGGGGTTCCATTTTCTTAATGGTGCAATTAGAAAGCCCAAAAGCACCATGCCAATAAATATAGGATAGTTGCATTGATTGGTCTCATGAGCTCCAGTTACCATCACAGGACAATAGTCTGCTTTTCCAAAACTCTAATCATTTACAAAGCCTATCCAAAATAAGTATACATTGATGAGCAACTAGCTTTGAGGAGATCAACGAAGCCCTTGATCGGTGAGATTAAAAATGATTTAATATATAAATAATTCTTGATTAATTTGCGGTTTTTTTGTTTTATTAAAAAATTAAAAATAGATACTAGCTTCATAAATAATACCAAATGTAATCATAACTGTTTTTATAAAATAATAATAAAAAAATGATACCAAAAAGAACCTTAATCTTACAAGTAACTATTTTTGAAGGCGAAATTCCGTCCAAACTCCCAATGTGTGAACCTCACTATTATTGATCTAAAAAAATATTGACCTTGTAGTCACCATTAATTCCACCATTAATATCTTCCAACAACATTCGACCTTCATTTGGAAACTTTCCATCTCTCACCGTTCTTTCTATTGCAAGAAATAATCTCAGTTGAAGAATACCAGACGAACTAGGTTTGATCCCTTTCTCAGTTTACCCTTTTCTCAAATACCCCATTTTGGACCGATTAGTCGATGCCATTAATAAATCGGTATATTTATTGGTCTCGATTTAGGATTGATTAGATAGACGGCCAGTATTGGGCTTTAGCTATGCTATACTAATACCCTTAACACAGAAAAGCAACCAACCATCCATCCGGTTAATGTACGCATTTATGAACATGGTATTAGTACCTTGTTGGCTGATATGTTTCTGTATTGCTGATACACGATATCGATGTCTACCGATACAGTAGTGATGTACTGGTCTGTATTGAAGGTAAAATGGACCAAAAAAAACCATTTTTCAAAAAAGAGGGCAAAATGATTTGACAAGGCCATATCAGTGTTAATATTGATATTGATCGTCCACAAGGTTTGTAGTTTAGCGGAAAAAATCCTTGCTTCATCACCATACAAGTTGGCATGCCTCATTATCATTTGTTGATCCTCTGGAAATGCTGCCTGCACAAGATTTGGGCCAAGGATTAAAAAAAAAAAGAAGGTACAAGAAAATTTTGTTGCTTCATTCATCAAGAAAACATGAAGAGAACTGAAATAATTTTGATTAATAAATACCTAAAATATAAATTTAAATCTATTATTTTTCATAGCAGCAAGCCAGTACAATTTGAGGAAGAGTCCATTTAAAACTTGAAAAAGCATCAGGTATGCAGAGACATATATATAAATCGTGTTAATAATGAAATCAATCTTTTCATTCATGATAGCTAAAGCCTTAGTTTCGAAGAGAATTGTCCACACCAGGACTGTGGCCTGGATCTGTGGGACAAAAGTCATTAATCTCCACCATATTTCTACCCTCGTGGGTGAAGAGGATAGAAGGTTCACCTCCACTTGCCTTTGCCTTTAAGTTGTCTTCTCTTGCTCAAATTAGTCCCAACAATACTTCTCAATCTTTCCAGATTTGAAATGCCTTCCCTCAACCGAGAGAATTTCATGGGTGAACATCAATACAAGAAAAACACAAGTTCCCATGATCTTGTCCTGCACCACACTCCCAAGGATAAGGGAGAGAGAAAGAGAGAGAGAGATTGAGATTGGTTCACCACTTCCACCTTTTACATCATATTTAAGCTGTTCAGTAAGAGGAATATAAGGGTTTTAATCATTTGGATGATTCCTTAAAAAGTGAACAAGAAATATACACAAGGGTGCATGCTCCCAAGAGGAGCACAGTAGTTATTGTCCGTCTCTATGGTGTAGGGTCACTCTCGGACAAAAAATTTTGTTAAAAAAAATAAAAATAAATAATTACATACTTTTCATTCATCCAAGGACCACTAGTTATGTGAATCCATTCTTAGAGTCCCATCATCATTTACACTTTCATCTTCGAATCAATCTTTAAAGTAAGCAGTTGACGGTTATTGTTCACCACGCGGGAAGAAAAACTTGATCAATATTAAATATAAAGGGACAAGGACTGAGGGTTTATTTAATTATTTTTGGGGGTAAACTGAGGATTTAATTACATGCTTTGTAACTTTTGACAATGGACTTGAGCACCCGTTTGTTACTATCAACACATATTCCTCCTTTTATCAGTTTTAGTTAGGAGTTCTAGTTATACGAGAAAGACATTTATTAGTGACATACATGAAAATTGTAGCTATAGTGGATCTAAGTATTTGGATTCATTCTTGTATTTCATGTGAGTCCTTCGCTGCTTGGAGGTGTACACTGATGCCCTCCCAACCAAGGATTAATTAATTCCAGAGACAATCTATTCAAGTAGCTCATTTCCTATTGTTTGTGTTTGGGTGGGGTGGGGTGGGGTGGGGTGGGGTGGGGTGGGATTGGAGAGTAGGGACCACCTATTTTTTTGAACGCCATTTCACTTTTCAAATTTGGAGAGTTTTCCTAAGGTGATGCCCACCTTGTCTTGGGAGGAATGTAGAGTGGGAGGCTCAGTAGGTGGAGAGCACTTTCGACGGACCACTTCAATCATTGTCAGAAGCATTGGCTTTGATATGGAGGATCGTCAACGGGCTATCATTCTTAAGGGCCTAACAGCCCTAAGAATCAATACCTTGTTGAGGAATGGGGTGTTCAGCTCATGTAGTTTTCAATGTAGTTTTGCATTTTATGTTTTTAACCTTTCCCCTCTTGGTCTGCCTTTGGGATTGTTTGGGATGGATCTCCTTTTGTTATTCTGTTGTTATCATAAGGTTATGCCTGCTGTTGATGCTTTTGTATGACTCTCATTGATCCTTGTATTGGCAAAAGATTTCTGACTTCAAAGTGGTGGGGCGTTCATTTTTCAGCCCTCTATGCCTGGGAGTAAGGGCCATACCGCCTTTAAACTTCTTTTTCTTATTTTATTTTTAATATTTATAATATTATTAAAAAAATTTAACTTGGCTCTTCCTAATTTGTCTTTTTTCTTTTAGGGAAGGCGAATTAAATTCACAAAACCTGATTTTTCAACCTTGCAGCTCTAGACTTTACTGAGATACTCAACCAGAATTTAATAGAGAGCTGAGATAATTTTGACACACAAAAAGTGCTAGTGGATCTATAATTTCATAAGATTTACGAATAGTTTAGTTTGACACTCAGACTATAAAATTAATTAATGCAGGACTTTTCATTCTTGGCCTTTTTTTAGCTCATCCTCACCATTAATAATTGCATACTAAATTAATTAGCTTAATTCTGTTATAAAGTTTGCATGCTCTGTTCAGTTGTGTTGCTTCTTTGATCACCTTTCAATGAATTCAAGGTTTTTTTAAGGTAAAATTTACTTAAAAATGAGGCACAATCCCTGATAATATACAAATGCTTTCTCTTAGATCACAAATGAATTGAACAGCAAGTTGCATGTTCGAAGGGTTTTCCACTAACCTTAATTAAATGGTTATAACTTCTTTTGGTGGTCCTTGTGACCTCACTTTACAACCAGGAGCCTGAGGATACACTAGCCACAAAAGCATGAGATTACTATGTGTTGATTGACAGAAATAAGAAGAGAAGATAAGGCAAACCCTTTTCGATTGCTTGGGCAAGAGACTGAGTGTATATTATAAAGAGTAGATATTATCTACACTCTACACACTTTGGACCTAATTCTAGTGGTACTTGGTTCTTTTTCTTTCCTTATTAAATGTGATATCCTTAACAAGTTTTTGTGTTCTTATATGAAATTGGGTTTGTTAAGATTTCCTGTGATCTCTTTTTTTGTAGTAATGAAGATTAAATTTATTTTGTAATCATTAAGATAAGTTGTCTCCTCTCACAACATTGATTGCATTTAGATTGAATTTAATCATATTAGTGGGTCCTGACAGTTATTCTAATCCAACTATCATGTGGGGGCAGTTTGATTGTGAGAATCTCTCTTTTAGGAGCAATGCTCATTGCTCAATAATGAGAAGTTTTTACTCAATTAATAAAGGAAGGCTTTTGACCAGCTATATGGGCCTAATTTAGAGAGCCCATCTATCTGGTAAAGGCCAACTGTAGCCATAACTCAGCACCCATGGGCCACATACCCAAGCACCTTAAACCGGCAAAGGGCCAGGTTTGCCAAGCCAACAAGAGAGTGGGCTCTTCGCCTCCTAACCAAGTGCACCCCACCTCCCCAACCTCTCCTCCTCCCCTCTCCACCCCCACCCCGCCACCCCCCCAC
>NC_056563.1:12918835-12966654 GCF_013358625.1 Macadamia integrifolia | reverse complement strand
GTTTTGAGTGAACAGAAGGAAGAAACCACTCACATGTGGCATCTAATTTGTCAAGTTGCTTTCTCTATGCACACACATATATAGATTAATTCTTTCTTCCATTTTCGTAATGATCTTAAATGAAGATTTAGACTAATCATCTTCCAAAGATGAAGGCAAACACACTCCTCTTATATATATATATTTTTTAAAAACAACCTTATATATAGGACCTCTTAAAAGAAATAGTAATATATGATTTAAAATAAATATGGGGATTTCTGTCAAGGCCATGAATAATTGGATAAGAACAGTGAACCATTATATTTCACAAGGCATAGTGATTCCTAAAAGGACCCTTCCGTTCTATTGTGACTCATTTACTGGCACAAATACTAACATTTTTATGCCTTAAAAAAAAAAAATTCACTAATTTGGAAGATACATACAAAATATATAGATATGCTGATTGTTGAGTTGACTCATGTATACCACGAATTGGTTGTGTAAACATGACTGGTTCTGATCTCTCGAGGCTATATGAAATTTCCACCCTCAAATAAACCTTGTCCAACCAAAACCTCTAGGTATGAGGTGGATGTTGCTCCTCAAGTATAGACACCAATGTTTTGAACTAACCAAGGTAGGACTATACATCTATAGCTTTCAACTTCGGTTATTTTAGATAATTAGTTTCATTACACATTTGACGAGGTCTCTCCACCTAATATTTTAAGATTTTGAGCTAGACCCTCCAACAAATTGAATGAACTCAGACTTCACTGGAGACAGCCGAAGAGTCAAGACAAAAGAGACGGTCGGCCAAAGGAAGCAATAATAAACAAAAAAGAAGCATCCAATGAACGCCTTCCTTTACCCTTTATTAACTCAGGAATGCCATTTTCATGAATTGGGGAAACTAAGGCTTATTGTCTACAAGGCTATACTACATGTCTTAAGCATATTAAAATGAAGGTCGGAGGAGATGGAAGGACATTGTCAGCATCAACCACCCTAGACCAGTTTTCACAATAGTTATGCCGCACATGGTGCACATATATAGTTACATGTAATATGATTTGTAAGGTTAGGGGAGAAGAGAGGATCAAGCAATAGTTTATGCTGCAAATGGTGCACATATTTAATTCGTTGGGTCCTTCTAAATGTCACTATGTCTGGTGAAGTATAAGGTTTAATTATTTATCACTTGGTACTTGGTAGTACATGGGTTAGTCCACATGATAGGGAATCCCATATACATCTAAATTGCATCTTTTGTAATTTTAGCTCATTTCTCTACTCATTTTAAGCTGAAATTGTACCAATAAGATGCAAATCCTCTATTAACTCATGAACTATCTTGCGACACATAGTGAAATGTTATACTTCACTAGGAATGATGACAAAAAAAAAAAAATCTTAATTATATATATACAAATATAGTTTGTAAGATTAGGGGAGAAGAAAGGATCCAATGAATAATATAAGAGAGAGAGAGAGAGAGAGAGAGAGAGAGAGAGAGAGAGAGAGAGAGAGTACATGCATAAATCAGATGTCGTAAGGGACACGAGTTGAAATGGTGCAACAGCAATGTGCTAGCATTTACATGACATAGGAAGCATAAGACAATGACAATGCTGTTTTCTACATGGTCCAATTAATTTTAAGGCCACAAGAAAGGCAATAAAATAGTACAAAGACCCATAACACCAACATCAATTCTTTGAACAATGCTTCTGGGTCCAGATCCTTCCCCTTCAGGTAACTACCCCACCCCATACCTCATGGATGGTGTGATATGAGGTGGGGTGGTTACCTACAGGGGCAGAGGAAGCCGATTAGTGATCAATACCAGGACTATGACCCGGGGTAGTTGGTCGAAAAGCTTCTATGTCTTCTGGAATTTTAATTCCATCACCCTCTCTCATCTCTCTCCTATCAGCATTTATGCATTTCAGGCACCTCATTTTCTTCTCAGACCTCATATGCCTGCCTTCTGCTGACAGAGTTTCATTAGAGAAGAGCAATGCAAGAAGAAACAGACAAGTGAAGACCAACTTGATCTTGATCTTGGCCATGACAAGAAGGAAGGGTGTAATATATGACTTGTTAATATTGATTTTAGAAACTAAAATGAAAGATAGTTTCACACTACAACACAAAAGCAGAGAGAGAAAGAGTTAGTGAAGAACAGATTGAAGAAAGAAGAAGAAGATGAAGCAGCACTATGCAAGGAGCTTGGAAGATCCTGACGAGCCCTCGCTTGGGTATTTAAGGATTTTCAAATGAGCCTTTGAGGTATGGTATCGATATCGGTATCCCTAGCCTCCTATCCCGGTACTGTGTCGATACCACATCAATGAAAGTGTGACGCGGAATAGATCAGGGGTAAAATAGTAAACAAATATGATTTTTTAGAATAAATTAGGGATAAATTAGTCGATACAAGTCAATTCATGATGATATTTGTCGTATCAGTTTTGAAGGTGACTGATACCAATTCAATACTGTGCACTAAAACCATGGGTGGCGTATGACCCCTTAAGTTTAGGTAGAGTGATAATTTTTTTTTTTTTGGGTAAACAGGTAAGAGTGAGACTTGTTTACATTATAAAAGCAAGAAAAGAATACAAAAGTGACACTGGACGGCTACATGTACTAGACCACTCCCTTCCGTTTTTGGAGGGAAAGTCCAAGAAAAGTGTGGCTGAGCTTGCAAAAATGTCTCCAGTCTACGTGTTTGATGGAATTTGACTCAAGTATCTCAAGATTTTGTAAGTACCCTCCAATTTTGAAGGGACATAGGATCCTTAGAGGTCTTTCTTTTCATGAAAATCCTCTGTGGGGAGGTAGTGAGCGACAGTGAGGATTCAACAGCTGGAGTGCATGCCGGTCCTGCCAATTGTTGGATCCTCACTGTCACTCACCCCTCACCATAGAGGATTTGAATCTCTCTCTCTCTCTCTCTCTCCCTCTCTCTCTTACACACACACATGTTTTCTTCTTTTGAAACAGATTCAGCAGAGCATGCAAGTTGGTCCTTCCCTGTTTAGGGTAGGGTCTACTACACATGTTCCTAAAGCTACAGCCGTGCATTCCTCTGTCCACTTAACCCTAATATAAAATTCTACTGACAGCTCTCGTGAGAGCTGATCACTATGTATTTCTTTTTGGTTTTTCAGAACGATAACTTTCCTACCACGGAGCCCTTTACTTAAGCCTCTCTTGTCGTTATAACCTCTTGGTCAATATGCAGCTCTTCTATTTTCATGGTTAGAGTCTCAAGGATGGAAAGGATGACCAGATCTTAGTGAGCTTGGTTGGAAATGTAGAAAGGATGAAAGGATCCATTATGGGCTTACCCTGAGTTCCTCAGACCCATATCCTAGATTGGATTGATCCAAGCCGAAGTGCATGACATATATATATATATATATATATATAATCTGTCAAACAGAAAGCTGAAGGAGAACTAAAAAAAAAAAAGAAAAAAGAAAAAAGAAAAAGTGTTTATTGATATTAGGTGCGCAACCAAAATTAGGTCGTGTTTTTCAAAACCCTAGCCTCAATCTTAGATCCGCTTAGTTCAATGTCAGTTTGGGATATCTCAGCCCAGGCTAAGCCCAGTCAAGTTAAACCCAGTTCAGCCCTGCCCAATAAAATCTGACCGTCATTAACTCTGATTAGGCTGGGTTGGCCTTGGCATCCCTCTTTTTTTCCATTCCACAAGTTCAGCAAAAGAGTCAAGTTAATCGTTGTGAGTCCACAAGTGGGCTTGCTGGCTAAGCTTCCATTCACAGATCCACGGTCAAGACATTTCTGGGTTCAGACCAAGGCCTAAGCCTGGCCCGACCCTAAGCCTAGAAATCTCAGATGTATCCCAACCTGCAAGCTGAAAATCCCAGCCTAAGCCCTTTCAAGGTCAATGAAGGTTCGAGCTCGATGAACCAAAGTCGCTGTCGGGTCCAAGAGGGGTGGTAACTCCAATCCACCTGTTATTTACTAACGACATTTTTTATTTTTATGAATGCTTCGGTAAAGTGTGTAAAAATTCTTCATTCATTTTTATCGGAGTATCAGGAATTTTCTAGCCAACATTTCAATCTGGACAAGAGCAAAGTATTCTTTGGGAAGGTAGCATCTTACATGAAACATTTCATTAGTGATTTTCCGAGAATTTAGGTGTCCAGATTTCCAACAAGGCATTTAGGTGTAGAGATTTTCAAAGGAAGAGTGACGAAAAATCACCTATTGCCTTTGTTGGGTAAAATTAAAAGTAGGAATGATGGGCTAAAAAGGAAAGCTTTTATCGATGACCAGTGGTGTAGAGCTTGTTCGATAATTGATTTCGAGTATTTCCATTTGCAATTTTGTAGTTTATTGGTGGCCTCAGTCTTCCATTAAAACTGCAGAACAATGGACAAGAAACTTTATCTGGTCCGATGAAATGGAGATGCAGAAGAAAATTGTAGTTAAATGGGAAGATAGCTGCAAACCCAAGTGTATCTGAGTAAGCTTGCTTGGCAGATTAAACATAAAGACTCTATTATGAGCAAAATTTTCAGAGAAAAGTTTGTTAATGAGGACAACTCTCTTAGAAAGGGGTATAAGTCTTCATCAATTTGCCTGGGGCTGAAGAAAGTGTGGCAATTTGTTTCTGAAATGGAGAGATAGATGGTAGAAAATGGGGACAAGATTAAATTCTGGACAGATCGGTGGTTAGAGAATTCCTCTTTGGCGGAGTCATTTAATTTGGAGCAGGAGTTGTTTAGAGGGAGGAAGTTGCGGCTTTTGGATTTTATCTATGAAGGAAAGTGATGCTTCTATGATGCAAATTCTAATTTATTATCAGAGACATTTGAGAAGGCAAAAAAAAAAATTATAATTTCTCTGCTGGAGGATATTTGTCACTGGCGTCCTTCTAACTCAAGTGTTTTCTCCATGACCTTGGCATGGGAGGAGATAAGGAGCAAGAAACCTCATGTCCCTTGGTTTTCTTTAATTTGGAAAACCAAGTTGCAGCCTTGCCAAGCTGTTTTTGGACGGAGGTTAGCTCACAACAGATTACCGACGGACGAGGAGGTGCGTAGACGGGGAGTGATGGTGACTTCTAGATGTTATCTGTGTGGGCAAGTAGAAGAATCATTCAATCACTTATTTCTACAATGTGAGTATATCAAGGCAATTTGGAATTTATTTTGTGAGTTATTTGGTGTTAGGTGGCCTTCTTTTGATAGGATGTATGAAACGTTTTTATGGTAGAAATGGAAATCAAAGTCTATCACTTTCTCAATGGTTTGGCTTTGTGGAGTAATCCTTATTCCATATGCTATTTGAATGGAGAGGAATGTAAGATGCCACGAAGGTGTAGTCAAACAAGATAGGCAATGCTTTGCTCAGGTAAAAGGGGAAATTTGTATGATTTCCATAGTTCATCTAGGGAAGCGTCTCTCCATTTTGGACTTGTTATGTGCGAGAAGAGTGAGCATTCCTTGTGTGGTATGCAGGCGAAGGAAGATAATTGAAGTACTTTGGTGTGCTCCTTTTCTAGGTTAGGTAAAGTTGAACACGGATGGGTGCTCTTTGGGTAACTTAGGGAAGGTAGGGGTAGGTGGTATTTTCGGAAATGAGAGAGCGGAGGTGCTTTTGAATTTTAGAGAATTCATTGGGGTTAGAACGAATTTTGAAGCAGAATTTTTGGCTATTATTTCTGGTCTTGAACAGGCAAAGGCGCATGGGTTTAAGAATCTTTGAATTGAATGTGATTCTGCAGCAATGGTCATCCTAATATCTAAAGGTCTGGTCCCATGGTATATCCAGCAGAGATGGTGGGGAATTCTTCCTTTCATGAACTCAATTATGTGGAAGACTCACTGCTATCGGGAAGCAAATGTTGTCGTAGACTTCTTGGCCAAATCTGCAGCAATACTTGAAATCTTAACTCTAGTGATTGAGTGGCCAATGATGGTGTTTATGGAGATGGAGATAGATGCCGCTCAACGTCC
The DNA here is from genome assembly GCF_013358625.1 of Macadamia integrifolia. Classification (NCBI taxonomy): domain Eukaryota; kingdom Viridiplantae; phylum Streptophyta; class Magnoliopsida; order Proteales; family Proteaceae; genus Macadamia; species Macadamia integrifolia. The sequence continues at coordinate 12,960,670 of NC_056563.1, read as the reverse complement.
AAGATACCGGTTCCCTTAATTTTTTTTTCCTTTTGTTAGGCTAAAGATAGAGGCCCTTCTCCTGGTGATGGCAATTTCAAAAGTGGGGGTAAGTTTCTGTGTCTTTTAGTCTACTTTTGTATGAGTGTTTATCTGAGATTCGTGTATATTTTTCCATTTTTTCTTAATACAATTGATTTCCTAGCCAGAAAAAAGAGCTCGTTGAGATCCACAATAATGATATCGTGCCATATGTGTCAATCTTATATTTATTCAAATTCAAAGACCATGTTTTCATTACCTCCATGGACTATGGATGATTTCACCATGTCATTTGGACAGCTGAGGGCCGGGATTACTTGGATAACCTATCCATTGAATGGGGCTTTCTTCCATAGGTTTTAAGTTTCATGCTTCATGTTTCAGATTTCAAGATTCATGGTTTAATATTTTATACTTCAACGTGTTAGACTTCAGGTTTCATGGTTGGAGGCAAGGATTAAAGTATCGGTGTCGGTCGCCGTATCGGTCGGCCAAAATTAAGATACGTATCGGAGGGTATCGTATCGTATCGGAGATACACTAAGATACGCTAAAGATACACACATAAATGGATAGGAAACATTTTTTTAAACACTTTTGCATAAAGAATTTGTTAAAAAAAGCTATTGATAACATGTATTATGCATAAACACTAAATTGAGGGTATCGTACTAAGAATTCAAGGTCTGTAGTTGTCCCATAAATGTAAAATCCTTGTTCCCAACCTTGATTTCCACTTTAGTTAGAGAGAAATATGGCTGACAGCAACTTTGGAACAAAAACCCTTCAAAAAATCGTTTTTTTTTTCTAAAAAATTACCCATATTGGCCATTATATGACCGTAGCGCCGATATGTATCGATACTCACCGATACGTACCGATATATATATATATATATATCGATACTCACCGATACGTACCAATATATATCGATACTCACCGATACGTGCTGATATATACCGATACGTACAGATCGATACATACCGATAATCATCGATACGTACCAATACATACCGAAACGTACATTTTACCTCAATTTTATATTTTTCATAGAGTCGTATCGAGGCATGTCGTATCTTATCGATGTGTATTAGTGGTGTATTGATGCATATCGGTATGTATTGTAGGATATATATTGATACGAAATGATTTAAAAAATTCAATGTATCGTATCGGTGTGTATCGTATCGACTGACTAAATTTAAGATACGTATCGGAGGGTATCGTATCGGTATCGGAGATACTTAAAACCATGGTTGGAGGTAGTTTCATCACATTTTTCTTATGGTTCAAGGTATTAGACTTTAGGTATTATTGTTGGACACGCACCTCAAGCGGTTTCCAGTCATTGGATGCACACTGGGCGTTATAGGTTCCATTGTTTAATATTTTGAGGAAGAATTTGCCACACTGGTGATGTAGAGATTTATTGTTGCACCCTCTCATACAATGAAACCATTTTCCACTCTATGATTGGTGTGATGTGGGGGATTCTCCCTATTGACAGTCCTTACTATTTTCTTTTAGGTTTGAACATTAGTGGTTTAAGGTTTCATGGTTTATGGCCAATACAAATTGAAGTTAGCCAATCATATTTCCGAAAAAGGTTGATTAATGCAAATTATTTATTTATTTTTATCACGATGCAATAATTGACTTATGTATTCATCTCTTTTCTCAAGTTCAAAAGATTTTTTCTTTTCTTCGTTTTTCAATTCATGGCAACCAAACATAACATAGCCAATAAAATGGTAGAAAAACAATGAAACTTACCCCTTGTGGTAAAATATAAAAATATTTTGAATAAAAAATTCAAAAAAATAATTAATCAGTAGAAATCTTTGCTTTTGCTCCTAAATCTCATTTCTAGGGCTCAGATCGATTCTATGTGATTCAGATTGATTCAAATCTAAATCAATGGAGGCCGATCTTATGTCTGATTCTCTGTTCTTAAACCCTCGAACTCGACACTTGTACTTTGCGAACACTCGAAAGTCAATCTAATTGGGGCCTCACACATGTTGCCGTGTATAATTAATTTAATGATAAACATCTTACAAAAAAGGATTTGCTCCATGACGGAGGTATTTGGTGATGATGAATGTAGCTAGTTTTTGTCATATTCTAATGTATTCCAGTTAGCCGGCCCTGGAAGTGCTCTTAAGGGACTGATCCAGGGCCGGTTATTATTAAACAGCCATTAATTAGTTATTTTTTATCTTAATACAATATTAAAATATTATTATTTAATTGTAATCTTAACACGAGTGAGTGGGAGGTTGGTCTTGGGCTCTATTAAATTCGATGCCAGTCCTATAACCCAATCATTGTTTGAATTGACTTCCAACCTTTTGTCTCTAAATATTATATTATATTTGAATTAAATTAAATGAATAATTTTACCATTTTTAGATTGTCACGAGTGACACTGAACCGGTAGTGGTGCCTTGGTGGGCACAGTTACTTTACAAGTTTACAAGGTGACCCTCTGCCTCTGAGTGGTTCCTGGGCTTAGGGAGCCCTAAATTTTAAGGAGTTCAAAAGGTTGCATGTGGCTCCTAATCTTTTGGTAGGGTATAGGCTTGCTTTCCCCTACATTACAAAACAAAGAGAACAGAAAAAGAGATTGGACGGTTTATGTATAGAAGGGCACTCAGTCCTGTCTAAAGGGGAAGACCGAAGAAGAAAAGGACAACCAGCAATCTATAATGGCTTAGCTTGCAAGAGCTTTCCTACCTGCTCTACATTCTCCAACCAGAGGCTCTTCTTTCTGGAACGTTGTTCGCCTTTTGTTATTTATGATTTAAGGATTTCCAACAGTGACCCAGGTGTAGATTCTGGTAATCAATTGCTATATTATTTAATTTGCAGTTCTGCTGATGATCATGCTAAAGGTGGAATAGCGATTCAAAGATTTGTATCATATTTTCGTTCTCATTTCAAAAGAAATTCAATTGTTGACTTTTAACAAAAAAAAAAAAAAATGTTATGATGAGCTTCTTAGGACTTTTTTAAATGATGAAAGAAATCTTGAATCATGCTGAAGGTGGGGATGTGATCCCAGGCTTTCGAAGCCACCTCCCATCTTTATGTTATATTGTTGATGTCTTTTTAGATCAAGTCTGGAGCAATAATTCTCTACAGTGAGTGGCGGTGAGCATCGGATGGCTAAAAGCATCCGAACACGTGTCCTAAGGTCCTCTCGATAATCCGATTTTCACTGCACCACCATACTCACTGAAGATGATGTTTTTGCCCTAGTTTGTACATTTTTTCTTTCTTATAAATACAAATGATTTTTTAAGAAAAAAAATTCCCCCTCTTTGTTTTTTTTTTTGTTTTTTTCGGTAGGAGAGGATCCCTTGACCTTTTCCATTTTGTTTAAAAGCTGCTTTCTTTTCTTGAAACTGATGAGTTCAGTGGAGCATGCAAGTTGGTACTCCTCTATTTAGGGTATACCCGTACATGTTCCTAAGGCTACAGGGGATTCCTTTGTCCACTAAACCCTAATATAATATTTTATTTGGACGGCCTTCCAGAGAGCTTGCTTTCCAAACCACCGAGCCCCAACCCTTACTTTCCCCAACTTACCTTTCTATGTACTCTTCTGCTTGCAGACCGTTCGTTTGATAAAAACTTACCTGTTTTTATAAACATAAAGAGCCCACTAAAAAAAAATTAATAATGGGGCAGTGAACTATGTACATGATCAGTATGGTTGCACATAAGACTCAGCAAAACCTAATTTGAGCTTATCTTAGACTACTTTTCATGATCCACAGATCAGGCTTGGGCTGATGATTTTGACCCCAGCTTCACCTATTTAAAGACGATGTTTTCATAGCCACATGGACTGTGTGTTGATTTCATCATGGTGTCAATGGGCCTGGTTGGGTTGGGTATTTTAAAATCTCAATTCAACCTTAGGTTGGGTTGTGATATCTCAATCTAGGACTAATCCCGTCGGGTTTAACCTAACCCAGCCTGACTTTAATTGGGCTGCACTGGGTTAGGTTGCCCTTGATTGACCTTTATGTTTAGTATGATGATTAAAAATGGGAAGAAACTATTTCAATGTCATAAATCATAAGAGAGTGGATGATGTATAGTGGTGAATTAAACTTAGAATGGTTCGAACATTTCAACTAAGGCTCCGTCCAGTCACAAGGTGGGTTTGAGCTGGCTGGGCTTTTCTAACTACTCTAATAATACATATGGCTCACTCTCATCGTATGAGGCTTTCTCCCATGGGCTCTGTTTTGTTGCAAGGGGTATTAAAGGGAAGGGAAGTGAACTTTTAAATTTAGAAAGTAAATTTTTGTAATCATTACCCATATCTTCTTTTTTTATGTGAAAACCTGATGTGACTATATCACTAAATCAAATACATTCCATATTTGGTTATCAAATTTCAATTTACTTTGCATCCAAAACCCTTTGCTATAAAATGTAACATAAAAATCACATGTAAGATGTATCATTACTAAATATAGTAAAATTGTAAGTAGTTTATATAATCACATGGGAGCATGTAGAGTTAATGATTTCAAAAATTTCTTTTTGTTAAGTATGAAAATTACAAAGAAGGGGATGCGTCACACCAAGCAAGGTCTGATGGGTCATTATGCCAGAGCATTAGTTAAAATGGATATCTCTGAAATGGTTTCTCGCATTGAGCGGGTTCAAGTTGAACGTCTTGAACCCAGCACAACGAAGGTTTTTGGCTTCAGGCAAGGTGTTGTATGAATATGACATTAGTTGCTGTGGATTTTTTAAGAAGATAAGACACAAAGTGGGGGAATGCAGAGCCAAGGAGTTGGAAGATGAAAAACAAACCACCATGGATAGATCGGCCACTGTTCCTGGAGCTGTTTACGTCGAAGATAAAGTTGACTCAGTCCGTGTTAGCTCACAATCTGCTAGAGCACCATGATCCTCTTTCCCAAAATATTGCTTCACCAATTAATCAGGGCACTGATAAGGAGGGGGAGATTCAAATCGTTTTGGACTCTCTTAGAGGCAATCATGCGATTATAGGAAACTCCACCTCATAGGATATGGATGCAAATCCTATCCTTGACCTTCCTAGTTTAGAGCAAGGATGGGTGGCTGGATCCAGGTCGGAGTTGGACCTGGGTAGTTAAGACCCATCTGAGGACGAGGAAGATAGTTCCACCGATTCTATTGAGAATTCGGTGGATGAAGAGACTGTGGTGGACAAGGACGCCTTAAGGGGCTTGCTGTCACACCCCGTTCACACTGAACCGGGCCAGTGACCGAGTTAACACCGGTTAACCCAAACCTGCCAGGATCATCAGATACTGTATTCCACCATAGCATACACACAACTAATATAAGCTCGTCAGATCAGCGGAAGACTAAGTTTTACCTGAGAATAATCCCATAATACTTGATACCCGAATTGTGATACAATAATTATATACATTTGGGCCCGAAGGCATGATATTTACACAATAAAGATAAAATTCAAGTATCAAGTACATAAGGGAATCCACCAAAACAATCAGAGTACACAGCTCGGCTTGGTATCAAGGCTAGAGCTCAGCTCGACATCAAGGGTTGAGCCCAGCTCGGCATCACATAGAAGAGCTCAACTCGGCCTCGGAAGTGGAGCTCAGCACGGCCTCAGAATTGCTGTCTCGCAACACAACTCTCGCATGAGCAGTCAGTGCCGTGCTCTAACTCCTCAGGGGTCCACCAGTCCTCTTCAGGAAACTCGACTGTGGGACTCACCCCGTGCTCCTCAGATGTATGACCTGTAAAATCATCTAAAAAGGGGTGCACACGTGGGATGAGCTCACTAGCTCAGTAAGTGGTAAGATGGACCACACAGCAGTCCACACATCAAAACACATCATATGCACTACATGCCATGCTATACATTTTAAATCACATCCGCCTAAACAACATTACTAAGTCCTTGGTTTTAGTGCTACTACAACCACAGTGCGCGTATACTCCGGGTACGAGCCACGAACTCCCTCTCGCGATACGCCCATAGGGCTGTCAGAGAAGGCCCACCGTGAGTACTCAGAAAAGTAAAGACAATGCCGTCCACCGGCTCTCAACAGAAATGTAAATGACTGAAAATAAAGGTGTTGACTCCAGTAATTTAAAAGCAGTACGATTGGCCCTCTTGAATGTACCACCGGGGTTGCCGGCTGTCCTACATGACCCACCGGGCGTTATGTCTAACGGCCACAGTGACCCGACGACCGCGACCACTGCTTCCCCCCAAATGATAACCCAACACCTTAACCCCTGTTGGGAAGGGTCGTAGCACGGGATGGTGAAAATCCTAATACCGCATACTCCTATATGACAATAGTACGATTGCATAGTGCCATCGCGTCCTATTCCACGGGCCACCAATGCACTCGTTTCCAAGCCGACTACCGCATCTAGTCTATCAATGCATCATGCACCATGATGTCCACATTCAATATATAAACATCTCATTCAATTGGCATTTAGAAAGTAAACATAGCACACATGCATAACAATGTGAGGAATGACTAATCTACATAGCATATTCATGATGGCATGACTAGACTAGATATAATTAAATGAATGCCAAACAATGCCTTGAAATAAGGCCAAACGTCCTCTCCCCACTTACCTGTAGTATACAAGGATTCTCGTTCGGTACGGGAGAGATCCGGTGCGAATCGCGTAGGATTTGGTGAACCTAGCATAATTGAGCGGGGTTAGTACTTCACCATTTTAGAATCAAAATTAACACGATCTGATGACAAAATCATGTTTAAAATGTTAAAAGAAGGTCACACGTCCGATTTGGGTTCAATCGGACATAAGGATCACCTTCGGGGCCACACGGGTGGGTCAGACAGGTGGGCTGTCTGGCCCACCGGTCCTACCCACTGGTTTGGACCGTCGGGTAGGGGCCCACCAGTTGGGCCCGTCGGTTCCACCCGCCGGTTGGGCCAGAAGGCCCCTGCCCTCTCAGGTGGGTGCCCACAGGCGGGTAGGGGCCTACCGGTTGCACCCACCGGTCTTGGCGAGAAAACGCTGTTTCTTCCCAACTTCCTCCATTCTTTGGGGATTCAAATGGGGTTATTCCCAACCCATTCTTCACACCTTCAAGGTCTTATAGGATGGTTCTAACCTAGATCTAGGTTAGATTCAAGGGATGGGAAACCATCTTACCTTCTTTGCTCAAGAATAACTTCAAACCCTCCAAATCGCTTCAAACTCACAATGCTTCTTCCACCTTGTCACTACCTCTTCAAATCCTTCAAGATCAACACATAAATCACTATTAAACCTTAGATTCATCATTTCAAAGGGGATTTACAAGATCTCAAGAAACCCTACTCGAATCAAGGGTTTTAAGCTTGGGTATGGTGAATGTTCAAAGAACCCAACTTTGCTTACCTCTAAATGTAGATCTAGAGTTGAAGATCACTCTTCCGGCGCCGGAATGGGAAGATCAAGCTTCGGCGCCACTGAAATCCTTCTCTTCTTCCTCTTCCTTCTCTTCCCCTCTTCTTCCCTTTCTTTTCTCTCTCCTCTTTACTCTTCTCACCAACGTACGGGTGTCATAAATGAAAGAAAAGAAAATCATAATGCTATATATATAATTCCTAAATAAGTGAATAGTGCACATGGATGGGTCACTCAGGTGGGTGGGTGCACCCACCTGTCTGCCCACCTAAGGCCAAACTTGGGATTTTGACAGAGTTCGGGCCTCGGCGCGAACCCCACCCCTGGCATACGATGTAGCATACGTATATACCTTAAAATACGGTTATAATACCTGTTTTATCCGTACATGGCCTTATGGTAGGTGCATGTACACGGCTTGGGCACTCCCGTCTCTTCTGGCACTGGCTCGGACTTGTCGGGTTAGCCGGTGTTTAAGGTCACCCTTGCGATCATAGCCCATAAGGAGCTCGCTCTAACTCCCTCTGGTTCGGTTCCTGCATGGTTAAATCGGGTCAACCGCATAATCAGACCGGGTTTAAGAAGTAGGGTATTACACTCTGTGTCCGAGGAAGAGGAGCAGGTCCCTATTGATGTAGCACCACCATCTCTAGGTGGGGCTTTTGGATTCCAAGGTATGTTAGATAGGTTGATGGCACTATAGGCCAGTCAGGTGCAGATTCTGGAGAGACAAGAGGAGAGTGCAACCTGAGAGAAGACTCTTTATGAGGCTCAGGCGAGTATGTCCATGAAGATAGATGATCTAGGTGATGTAGTATACTCAGCCTCCAAGGACATAGCGACGAGCCTAAAACACCTTCAAGAGGAGGTGGATTTGGTGAACTACCGCTTTGACTACTATGACCGTCGCCTATGTGTCAACTCCAGGTCTCGTAAAGGAGAGGTTATTGATTTAGATAATGATTAAGTAGGGGTACAACTTGTTTGGAATGGCTCTTTTACGTGATTATTTGTTTGGAAAAACTTTCTTATTTTCTTTTGCTATAATTCTTCTTTTCTCTCTCTTTTATTATATAAACTCTCTTTTGTATGGAATTTTTTGGTACTCTTATTTTATGAATGCATCATGACGAAATTTTTAAGCTTTATGTAAATTCAGCTTTATGTGATGTCTTTTATGTTTTTCTAACCCCCTTATCCTATTATAGATTTCTACAGGGTTTAATGTTGCAACCTGTGTGTGATTAGAGCATCACGCTCTGATACCATCGTCATCATGCCCCGTTCACATAAAACTGGACCAGTGATCGGGTTCCCTCCAGGCAACCCAAAACCACCAGTATCATTTGATACAGTCACTATAGCACAACAAGCCACATGTACATGGAAATATAATAATGTAATTTCAGCAGAAGTCTAATCATGTATAAATACATGTAAATCCCCATATACTCTTGATACCCAAATTGTTATATATAGTATATTTACATATGGGTCTGTAGGCATGATAATTACACAAGAAATAACAATTTAACTATTGAGAGCACAAAAAGGAGAATATACCCGAAAGAAGAACTATGAATGGTGATATCTACTGTTGCCCCGTAACATAATTCTCGCACGGGCATCCATCTCCGTGATCAAATTCTTTAGGGACCCACCAATCCCCCACGGGAGGTTCGTCGATGGACCCCAGCATATGTCCCTCTATTGGAAAATCTATAAAATCATCTAAAAATGTGTGTACACGAGATATGAGCTCATTAGCTCAGTAAATGGAAAGAAAGACTCACACAAACAATTACAACTCAAATGATATTATATGCATATGATTCATTTTAATCTTATTTACTTAAGCAACATTACTAAGTCATAGGTTATGTGCTACTCACAACCAAAGTGCTTGTATGCCCTAGGTACGAGACGTATTCTCCATCTAGCGATACGTCGATAAGGTTGTTGGAGAAGGCCAACCGTTAGCACTTGAAAAAGTAAATCTTGACTGAACCACAACAGAAATATAAATCATGGCCCAACCATAGCAGAAAATAAAAACAATATGATTGGCCCTCTGAATATATCACCAAAGTTACTTACTGTCCTAATGATCAGTCGGGCGTACTTCTAACCACCAAGAAAGTCTGTAACCCGTTCTTCTCCCCGGTGATAACCCAACACCTAAACCCTTGTTAAAAAGGGTCGTAGCACGAGAAAATGTTAAATCCTAATCAATTGCTCCTATATGAGATAGTATGACTGTATGGTACTTCCATGTCCCATTCCACGGTATACCAATGCATTCGTTTTCAAGTCGACTACAACTTCTATTCTAGAAATCCCATTCATATCTAGAAAATCCTCATCATAATCCATCAATGACTAAATCCATGCCTAAGATTCACAGCAAGTAACAAATAATTAAAAATTTATAGATACAACATGTCCATTTCTAAATGCATCCAACAACAGTCAAGCATATGCATGAGAATGGCATTCGTAATGTCAAGATAATATATGAATAAATAAGATGCCCTAAACACTCCCAAAATAAAATCAATGTCTTCTCCCCACTTATTATTGTAGGAGAATATGCACTTGCAGTACGGGTAAGATCCAGAGTGAAGACGAATGTCTCGAAACCTAACATAGATAGGAATTTAGAATATGTCCATTTCAGAATCATAAAAAGACGTAAGATATGGTCATGAAGCATTTAATTTCGCTGGTGAGTTTGAGTTTCAACGAAGCTCATTTGGGATATAAGTGGATCATACCTGCCTGTAGAACTCACCTGTCCGAACTGCCCAGGCAGACAGCACCCAGACACAAACCAGTGGGTCATACTGATGGGTCTGGTACTCGTCGATCCTACCTGCCTGTAGGACCCCAAGGAAAATCCAAAACAGGTGGGTGCTACCGATGGGTTTTGGTACACGCCGGTCCTACCCACCGGTAGGCCAAGAAGAAATCAATGGGTTAGAGTATCCACCGGTCTTACCCACCTGTTGGTCCAGAAGTCCAAGTAAGACTGGGGGATCACACTGGTGGGTCTGACTACCCACTGGTGCTATCCACTAGTTTTCTGCGGGTTTTGCTGAGCTTCTTCTCTCCTTCATCTCACCTCTTGGGAATCCAAGGGGGTTGTTCCAACTTCATGTCCCACACATTTTAGGCTTCATATGCCTGATTATTCCATGGATCTAAGCTAAATCAAGGTTTTTGGAAACAAATCATACATTGGCTCAAGAAACCACAAAAACTTAAGATTCCTCTTTCCAAACTCAAAATATCACCAAATACTTTCAAATCTTGGTTTTCCTTCCTCAAACCTTCAAAGAAATCACACAACGTTTCTATTATCTCTTTGATTTGGCCACATACGAAAGGGTTTTATCACATTCCAAGGGTTTATGGCATTACTTAACTCAAAACATAGATCTCAAGGCACTGGACACTATTCCAGCTACGAAAAAGTAAGTTGCGGCTTCGAAAATCAAGGGGAAAACCTTCTTCCCTCTTCCTTCTCTTCTCCTTCCTCTTTTCTCCCTCTTCTTTACTCCTCTCACCAAAATTTTCTGAAATCATAAATGGGAGAGAGGGAGAGACATAAATGCTATTTATATTCGGATTATAAATATCTACTAAGGTCCATTTGGTTTTGTCCTTCTATGGTCTAAAACGAATTAAATCACGATACCGGTCAAAACAACGGACATTATCGGGTGCACATGACCTCATTACATCAAGGAATCCGAAATATACATGCTCACTCAAATTGGGCTTGCTAAGGCCTACGTTTCCCCCACAGGTGGGTCACACTGGTGGATCTCGCACTGGTACCAGTTGGCCGAAACAAGGCCAACTTTGCTGCATTTTGGTGGACAATGGGTTCTTACGCATATATCACTCCCGCCACCTATCCTGGATCGATTCCCATCATCTAATAAGATCTCATACCTTTCCTATTCGTACATGGCTTTGTGATACGTGCAAAGGCACGGGTTTAGCGTGCGAATCATATTGGGTACCGGCTCAATCTTGTTCAACTACCCCGTATTTGATGTCACCCTTGCTGTCATACACCATAGGGCATCCACGTTAACCCTTTCCGGTTCGGACCCTGCAAAATCAAACCGAACAAACCGGTCAATAAACCGGGTTTAGGGAGCAGGGCTCTACACCACTAAATGTCCTAAAACTATGGTTAATTACAGTGGCCTCCCTTGTAGTTTACCCTAATATTATGGTCATCCCCCGCAGGACTAACTATTCCATTGTATCCCTTGTAGTTGATGGTGTTAGGTCAGAAGATGAAAAAGAAAATTATACCGTTTGCACTAAAATACTCTAATACCCCTTTTCTTCTTCCCCAACCAAAGAACCCTACCTACGGTGACCATTGTTATCTCTCCGGATAATTTCCTATTTTAGGATTTTCAGATCTTCTCCAATCCATTAGATGGTCTCTCAAGCAGCATCAATCAGCACACCACCTATGGTAGTAGCTTACGATGGCCGTGGTGGAGCATATAAGGCTGATAGGAAGAGAAAGGGCTATGTGCAGGGCGAGGCTTCTCATTAAGCTTTTGTAATGGACTTTATTTTTTGCCATTTGTACCCATTGAACCCCCTATTGGAGTAGTTGGTTTGGCATGATGATTCCTCCATTTAAAATTCCAAGTGCTGCTAGTCATTGTGTTGATTGAAGGAAGCAATCTGCCACCTACGGTTCATCTTCTTGAAGGTTTCTTGCTGAAACCTTTAAGGCCATTGATCTCCAAAGTTCACCATCAGAAGTTACCATATTTTGAGGATCAAATCCCCTCATATAACCCTCCACTCAAGGGAGTTTGAGCCTTTTTTAAGGCCCTGTGTGTAAGATCCCAAAAGTCTCCTCTTTGAACCCTAAATCAAGAATTGATAGAACTCCAGATTTGTCCATCAGTTTGTCTTTTTTATTTTGTGGGTTGATTCATTCCACCAATGCCTCCATTTGATGGTAAATTCATCCCGTTTTGATCCATTGTTGGTATGGTTCTTGAATGTTATTCCCTTACTCGCAAGAACAATTTATGGGGTGTTCTCTTCAAGTATGGCCCCAAACCTGCTTATGTCTAAATTTCTTGCTAGTTATGGTTAGATGGTGATGGAGATTGAGGGTAAAGCGATGGATGATTTCAATCAGAAAAAGCAGGTAGTTAGGGTTCTTCTACAGATGAAGATGGAGAATGATAGGTTTGATATTTGGGTTTGGGGTTCAAGGGTATAATAGGAAGTTCACATCCTTATAAGGGTATTTTGGTCTTAAAAAAATTCTCTAACAAGCCACATCACAATGTAATAGTTCTTCACTAACAGAGTTGGTAAACCGTCAACAGCAGGGAATACAATGTAGTTGTCAGTTTTGTAGGGGATGGTTATAACATTAGGGTAAACTGCGAGGGAGACCATTATAATTAGCCCTAAAAAATGTTATCTAGAATAGAGAAACATAAGAGAAAAGAAACTAATAGATTAGAAAAAGATGTTAAATATTATAGATTTGAGACTTAGACATGATTTACTAGCTCAATTCCTAAATAGCAAGATATTGCATTTTAATACACCACGTCTAGGTTTGTGGACGAAAATGGCAAATTGTTGAATGTAGGAATTGAACACTTTTGGATATTATCAGGAGTATGATCAATAATATTTGTCTCCCATTTACCTTGTCAAATGAAATCTTTGGGATTACACATATACTGTCAATTCGTTACTAAGAGAGGTCTAAAGGTACAGGCTTTTGTCTCCTATCACAAAACCTAATATGCCAATTTTCTGGAGGATGACAAGAATAATAGGAGTGTAAACTCATTAATTGGACAGAATTTATGTTTCAACAGTTGCTCCCATATTTTGGCATTGAGAGTTTATTTTATTTTTTATTTTTTTATAATTACCTTATAAAGAATGTGTTGTTCACCATGAGGAAACCAAAAGTGAATAAATAAGTTATGAATACCTTGAAAAGTCATTAATTTTGACATTACCTTAGGACTTCAAAATTTACCTTCAATTTGTTAGAATTGTGTTAGAGTTCATATTGATTCAACAACATTCTTATATACCATAATAGTCATGATGTTAATATAGTTTATTTTGACTTGAAACTACTTCATCGGATGCTAAAATGAAAATCTGGATTATGAAATGTTGAGGAGGTATATGGATCATCTTGAAAGTATTTTCGGACAAGGGACCACCGTGTATGCAAGCCTAAGAAATATGTATATTGATTGAAATAAGCTTATAGGTGGTAGTACTTGAAGTTTGATCAAACGATTATTCCCTTTCGATTTTGTAGAGAATCATGTAGATCATTGTATATATATATATATATATATTCTTTTGGCAAGCAATAATCTTGGTTTCTACATGAAATTAAAGATTCGCTTTTGATATACTAGTGAAGCCGTCTATATTTAGGCTTAAAGATTCACTAAACAAGTTGGATAAGACCTTGGTTTGTCTAACAGGGACTATATCAAATTTTAGATAGATTCAAGCGGTGGATTCTAAGCCAGAAGTAATACATGCATGTAATTAAATGTTATAGATTTAGTCTGAAACATTGCCCAATCAGTAACTTGGAGTAGTAAGAATTAAAGGGTACCCCACACGTATTTGTTTTAGCCAGTTTAATATAAGCTCAGGTTTTATCAAACCTAATATTACCAAAGCAGTGGCAGCGTTGGGTAGATTACAAAAGAACTTAGGAATGCCACATTTGACAACAGATAAAAAGTTACAGACCAAATATCACAACTTTTGTGTATTGATCATTAGGAGTTGGTCAGCTACGTCTACAAATTGTAGCATATTCAAATTCAAGAGATGACACAATCTACAGTTGTGATACTTGAGATCACATTTAAGGGATCACACAATCTACAATTGTGATACTTGGGATTATACTTAAGACATTGCAATTTATAATTCATGATTCTGAATGAGGTCTTCTGCCATTTAGTTTTTGTAGTCACTACTTATCTATTTGCTGTTCTCATTAAGATGTGTAATGATTGATGCGCATAAGGTTATAGGGTAATTTTAGTTGGACCATGAATTGACCATTGGATTGATTCAATAAAATTCTACTCACCACATTAAGGAGTGTGGATTAGGTTCTTGTACAAGAACGATTTTCGTACGATCTGATCCACACAGATGGAATCCACCACAGGGTTTTTCCTTGGGTGGATTCCATTTGTGTGGATCAATCTCGTATGAGAACCTAATTCATCTTGAGAAGACAATCTATCTTGATATATGTAAGGAAATGTTCTTTGTATAGACATGCACTACCATGATTCGTGGGTAAAAGTTTTCATCTCGAATGTTTTAATACTCCTTTTAAATGAGTTCTACAAGACAATGCATGTGTTTTGAACTCATAATGACAACTTGGCATGTGGTAGTATAAACCAAGTGGAAGAATGAAAGCTTAAGTGGCCGATACTTGCTATGTTAGAATAAAAAGTAGGAGGTGGGTTACTCAACATGGATAACTACCTTAATGGGAGCTAGTTATCAAGTGAGGAATAAAAGGGGGAAGGTCCATAGTTTTGGGTAATGTTATATGTACTCTACTATCAAGAGAGACATTAAGAAACCCAAAGACTAGAAGATGAATCTCAGAACATTAGCACCTCTACCACTACCATTACCACCACCACCACCACCCTCATTGCCATGGCCAGATAAGAAGAATGCAAAGTCGGAATCAGACATGAAGTGAATCTTCCCGATCCTAATGGAGGTAAGTCCGCAACCCCCAATTAACTTTAACATCCTGATCAACTTTATGCTTTGTGGGGGGGGGGGGGGGAATTATCTGGTCTACCTTATGGAAAACTAAGACTCATCCGAAATTTAAGGTTTTCACTGGAAAACCCTTGCATTTGGGACTTCCTACTCGGGGCAAGTTACATATATATTAATCATCAGTCACTAATAGTTGTCCTAGCTTTCTCAAGAGAGTGATAGAAACCGATTGGCATCTCCTCTTATCTTGCCCTTAAAGATCTGGGCAGCAGGGATATAAGGATTAAATACATCGTGCTTCTCAGGCTCATCTATTTTTTAACTATTTTTGAAAGAAAATTAGAGAGACAATGACAAACAAGTAAAATTGTTTTCTCTTCCTCTTAGTCTTTAGCATCACCAGCTAGCTTGTTACTTTTTTTTGTGGAATGAATATAATTAATATTTGTGTCGAAGCTAACATACCTCCTAATCCCTTCCATATCATGCTTGGCATTTCCAAATGGCTCTTGACCTTATATTGACTTCTTATAATTAGGTGGAAAGGCCTCCACCTTGTGATGTATATATGCTACAAGATTCTCCCACTTGCATATTGTCTTATCATTTGTTATGGAAGAAGCTATATGGAGAGCATTGGTTAAGCTAGATGGACTTCAATAATTTTATTAGATAAATCTTTTGTGAATGTTACTCCAGATTTTGGATATACAGGTTCACGCAACAATTGGAGGCACAAGAAATTCTCCAAAGATTGCAAGAAGCAAGATGAATAGGAGTCACCGTCATCACCATTGGACTGATTGCCACGAATTTATTAACTTGTTAGAAGGAGATAGCAATCGTCTTGGGAAGTTTTTACTTTTCACCAAAAATTTAATCTGCTATGAACAGTTATGGTTATGTAACTTTTGGTAAGTAAACTTGGTCTTATATTTTAGTAGTTCACTCTCTTACTAGGGCTATATTGGAAAACTAAGAATGCATTTAGATGATAATATTTTTTGATATCTTTTATGTATTAAGAGGAAAAATAAAGGTTTTTTTTCTTCCACCCCTGCCACCAAGACCAAGTTGCACAAGTTGCGCTGAAAAATGAAAAACACATTGGTGCCGTAATCTCGAGGACTCTACATATGAGAAGTTTGGAACCCAATAACCTGCCATACGGAACTGTGTCACATGGCATCTCTAACTACTTGCCAAAAAATTTCACCCTCAATCTTGTTCATAGTTAAAGAAATGGAATAATTTCATCTTTCTCCTTAGGTTCATAGATACCTTCCTAAGTTTTAGTATTTTTAAAAAATTCTTCAAGATTTCATTTCTTTGACTACAAGTATAGGGGTGATTGTGACCTAGGCGGTAGCCAAGTTTTTTTCTTTCAAGAGCCATGACTTAGGACAATCAAGCATCAAAAGGTCTGCACACCTGGGCCTTGGCTTGACGTTTTGTAGTGTTTACTGGAGTTACAGCTTGAGGGTTGATCACTTGATTAACTTGTCTCAAGAAATCAACCAAATGTAAGGATGAGTTTCTAGCTCAGTAGCAGGCTAGTAGAGAGTTGAACTCTAACATAAGTCCAAGGAAGATCGAAGATCCGACCTTCCTACCCCATTTTTCTTGATACAGTAGTAAATAGG
This sequence comes from Macadamia integrifolia, assembly GCF_013358625.1. NCBI lineage: Eukaryota > Viridiplantae > Streptophyta > Magnoliopsida > Proteales > Proteaceae > Macadamia > Macadamia integrifolia. Next base: position 12,943,775 of record NC_056563.1, on the reverse strand, counting down.
TTAGTAGTTAGTAATAAGTGTAACCCAATGACCCCTCATGGTCCCTATCTGACGGATTTAGTCTTGAGCAAAATAATTATAATAAATAAATAAATAAAAACCACTGACTGTAATATTGGCTAAATTTTCCTCATACATCAATATAAAGATCACAAAATCCATCACTTCGTGCTCAATTACATGGTCAGATCTTCCCTTCTCTGTATTTGTCAATTACAAGACCATGGCTTATCTATCCGAATCATACATTATTATAGGGTTGATGTACACAAGAAAAAAATTTAGCACATGAGACCTCACATATATATATATATATATATATATAATCAATTCACTCATTGATAGAATTGAGTTGCAGAGACAAATTGTAGCATAAAAACTGAAATTTTGAAACAAATGCCCCAATCCAAGTTTCTAGTAACCTATAATATTTTTGTTTTGGATAAATAACCCAACTTTATTTATGAACAAACAGAGCTATCACAAAGCTACAACAATTAAAACTGAGGAAAAGTGGTTACACATGACACATGTCGATACGACATTGGCCCGTTGGGTGACCCAGTCCACTTATTAAACCATTTCATCAAAAACAAAATGGAAAAAAAAAAGTATAATATATATCTAAAGAAAAGTAAATAAAATATTTTTATATTTAAAATCTTCTTCTTTTAAAAATTCTAAACACACCTGAACATGAAATCTGGGTATGATCAATGTTACCTTTTTTTTTTTTTCCTCCTTTCTTTTCTAAGAAATTTGGTAACAGAACAAAGAAGACAAGAGGATGTGCTAGAGAGAGGAACTTACCAGACTTGAGAGAGAAGAGAATGGGATGAGGATCCTGGGAGTTGAACTGGAGGAGATCTGGTGGAGAAAGAGAGAGAGATCATAGAGGAACCGTGTGGAGGACATGGAGAGTGGCTTCGTCGATAGCGTGATGAGGAAAGTGGGTGGGTCCATCGATTACGTCTCTGCAGAAAAGCCGGAGGGCTCTCTCGATCCTGTTGAGTCCCCTGCCTTCACCGTTGGGTCCTCCGGCTAGGATCCGTCGAAGCCTGAAACCCAACAGAGATGAAGCCGTAGAAAGGGTATCGCACATCCTGCAGACACGCCTTGATAGTGGAAAGTAGAGATTGAAGGGCCACAACAGTGGAGAGAACTTGAACCAGTGGAGTAATGGCGTCTTCGCCACCACCACCAGATGAATTGCCATCTCTCCTTCTCTTTCTCTTATCTTCAATTCCTCTGCTCTGGTCTTTTATCTGCAAATTTTTCAAATAAGATGATGAGATTTTAAGATGAAAAGGTTGCTGGGAATTACTTTGTTGTTGGAAGAAAGAAAGTTCGTTCTCTCTCTCTCTCTGTGGTCTTGTGGGGTTCAGTCTGGGAGAGGATATGATGAAAGAGTGAAAAGGATAGAGAGAGAAAAAGAGGGGGGGGGGGGTGGGGGAGAGAGTGAGTCCCCTTTCTCCACGCTACAAAAATGATTAATGACATTAGAGTCCTGTGAAAAGGAATTTATTGAATCCACTCGTTTATGAGAGCCTCTCCCAGGTTGAACCTGCGAGGAAACCTCACTTATTCTTATAAGACAAGAGTGATACCGATATTGATGGGCTAAATGACAAAGCTGACTGGACTCGTGAGGAAGTTATTGCAGTGTGGGATTCATACTCTATCTGTATGGATCACTCAGTACGAGTAAGGTTTAGGTATGATGATTTGATTCACTCTCAAGTTGATGGAATAAATGACAAAGCTTACCATGGTTTTAAAACTCCGATTGATCAGTATCGGTCATGGTATTGGCCTTAAGTGATCCTTGATTCTGACCTTTTCAATCTTGATACTTATCCGTAATTCAAGGGTAAATTCATAATAAAAAATGATTCTTATTTTTAAAAGAAGGGTAGATCTATTTGATACAGTTCAATCCAAGTCAATCGGAATTGGTATTGAAACGGTATCAACCTTGACCGATCATATGATCTTTCTCAAATTTTAGAATCTTGAGCTCACTAATTGACTCATTACCTAGTCAAACAATGAGTCATTTGACTCAATGGCTTTTGCAGGACTGACTCGTAAACCATAGCTTTATATCACAATATTATTTTGTCACACTCTGTGTCTAAGTATTTCCCCTTAAGAACAAGGCAAGAGATTGTGGTCTGATCTTGTGACCTCTACACAATCGTGGAGGTCAATGAGGATGCACAGGGGCATTTACATTAATGAATTTTTATTTTATTTCACAAGACGTGGCTGCCTACAGTCGTGCACACAAGGGCCATGCAATCAAACAATTTTTTTCCTCCAAAATGCTTGTAAGAACTTAAGGGGAAAAAATCATTGAAAAAATTGTCAGCTTAATTATTTAATATTTACAGGGAGATGGGTTTTGTCAACATAAGGAGTTTTCTATGCTTACTCAAATATATATATATATATATATATATATATTTAGAAAGAGAAGAATGACAAAAAAAATAAATAAATAAATTCTTATATGAATAAGCGTGAGAAACACCTTAGATTAGATAGATTTTTTTTTTTTTTTTTTTATTTTTAATACTCTATTTAGTCAGAAGAATCCTATTTGGTTAACCCTAATTGCATCAAATTTGGATTAAATAATCCGTGGTATATATAACTACCTTTTTGTGCCAAATTGTTCTTCATTTCAAAATAAGATTCAATGGTTATCTTTTTCTTATCTAAGATGTTAAGGTAGATGTGTGGCAAAATTATGAAGATAAAAAAAGTGAACATATTGAAGCTAATTTGGGAGTTACCTGCAACTAATTATAAGTTCTGAAAAAGTAGTTTGAAGTGGTATGATCATGTTTAATGTAGGTTTAGGGATCGAATGCTCCGATAATGAGTGATTTGATTCAGATTGAAGGAGCTAAAAGAGATATGAGTAGACTTAAAATGACCATAGGAGAAGTAATGAGATATGAGTAGTTTTTTGTTTGATCCATGTAGCCAACCCCATGAAGTTGGGATAAACTCTTCTATATTCCTTTTAAAAAGGGTTCAAGTTTCTCATGATTAATGAAAGTTTGATCACTAGCACCTTCGAATTGAACTCCTCTATGGCGCAACATAGTGTTCGGAGCACATCCAACGGCTAGAAACGTCTTGGCACGGATCCCAAGGTGGTGCACACAACCCAAGGAATTTTTAGGCGTTGGATGCGCGCCGGACACTGTGTTGCACCACAAAAGAACCAAATCCAGCACCCTCCATAGCTCACCAACTACATTAGGCAATTATTATTATTATACTTGGATTCTTGTAGAACTTTGTTCCATCGTTTGCATTAATATATATGGGAAAGTGTTTCATATGGGAGAGTGTGATTCTTGTGCGTACTCAAAGACCACAAAACACACGAAGAAGCATCCACAGGGATATCACAGGCTGGTCACTACCCTCTAGGCTAGGTACTATGACCTTGATTGTAAGACCCAAGAATATGGTAAGTACTGGATCCGCCTGGAAGATCAGTGAGGTATCTCCACCAAGAATACAGATAGTATCAAGGGGTTTGAGAGATCGGTGGGGGGCGCAAACTTTAGTCCCACATCGCCTAAGGAGAGATTACTGGACTAATTAATAACCTCTAGCCTCATTAACATGACATAACACGATTTAAAACATTGAGTCTCATAGGCCAAAGAAGTCAGGGCATTACATTGACTCTATTAAAAGGGAAAATTTTACATTCTACACTTTGAGTTGAGGAAAAAATAGAAAAAAAAAATAAAGGAAAAAAAAAGGTACACATCGCCATATAGCTCTCTCTCTCTCTCTCTCTCTCTCTCTCTCTCTCTCTCTCTCTCTCTCTCTCTCTCTCTCTCTCTCTATATATATATATATATATATATATAAGCTAATCTTTTATGGACTTCTTTATCCTTCTTGTTTATTTAAATAACACAACTTTCATATTTCTTATTTCTCTATTTTATAGTATCCTTTTTTTCCCCAATATTTTTATTCTCATATTTTAGGAATTGAAAAAATTCTATTTAAAAAGACATAAATTTTAGGAAGGAACCAACTTGTGCGTATGTTAGAGAGGCCTTGTTCTCTTCCTTCCTCTATTTTAGAGAGTTATTGTTGCAATGTTAAAAAATATAGAGATCACACTTTCCTATTTGTGAGGGGTAGCTTGCTAATATTTTGAAAGTCAAATATGTAATGCCCCGGTCCCATTAACCTTGCACAATATTGTCCTCTTTGACCGATAGGCCTCAAGGTTTTAAAACGCGTTGTTCCACGTTAAGGAGGCTAGAGATTGTTAACTAGTGCAATAATCTCTCCCTAGGCAATGTGGGACTAAAGTTTGCACACCCTCACCGATGTCTCAAACCCCCTGATATTTGTTATACTCTTTATGGGGACACCTCACCAATCTCCCAAACAGGTCTGGTACTTGCCGTATTCTTAAATCTCACAAAATATGTGCATTATCTTTGGAGAGCTGGTCAAACCGGGGATATGCTCAATAGTACTATATCGGAACTCGGAAGGTGCGCTTATCTATTTTAATAGTAAGACCAAGTGGAGATCGACACCTTGCCACCCAAGTAAGGATCAAAATCATCCAAGCTTTGGTAGCAAATGGGGACGGTTTTGAGATCACTATCTTATTTATTTATTTATTTTTATTAACTGTTTTATGTGCTATGGAACCCTCTACCAATTAGAGTTATCAAATTAGTCTCCTTATTTGTAGTTTCCTTATTTGTCTCTTTCTTTCTTACATAGTTTACTTTTCTTCCTCATCTCAAATATCTTCTCACTACTAATAAAAATTTTTATTTTATTCTTTTAAGAATCTTCTTATCTTAATATCAATTTAGTGGTTTAATATCATATTAGTCTCCTTATTTGTCTCTCTCTTCCTTTACCATGTTTTTTTTTTTTTGGTAAGTCCTTTACCACGTTACTCTCTCTTTCTTTCTCTCCTTCCTCCCTCTTTGTGAAATATCTTCCTTCACTCTTAATACAATTCTTTATTTTATTCCTTTAAAAATCAATCTCCTTATTTGTCTCAATATCAATTTCATTGCTCAATATCTTTTTTGTCTTATTTAATTCCAAACTAGTCTCCTTATTTGTCTCAAATTACCATGCTCTCTCTCTCTCTCTCTCTCTCTCTCTCTCTCTCTCTCTCTCTCTCTCTCTCTCTCTCTCTCTCTCTCTCTCTCTGCAGTAATTTCATGCCATCATATCCTTAGAATCTATCATTCCCCAAAATTTCATACCATTAGGGCTATTATTCGATTCCCCATAATCCAATTATCCTATAAATTTCATATCGTTAAGGTTATAATTTTATACCATACAATCCAAAAATCTCAAAAGTTTTCGTACTTCTCTTTACTTCTGATGGGTTTTTTGGTTGATCAATATTATCTAACGATTTTTTTTCTTCCAGGGGATTTCCCCAAATTCATTACCCTTCAATAGTAGATTCTTACTCCAATGGTATGGGCTCTCAATTTCTCCTCCTTTGGATTGTAGCTTGACCTTCAACTTGCAATTTACAAAAGAAATCCTCAATATGTTGGATAAATCAGTAGCGTAGTAGTAATATTGGATAAATCAATAGCTAGATGATAAGCTAAGTAAATTAATGTTTCAAATTTGTCAAAATTGGATGTAAGTTCTTTCCCAAAAGCTAGCACTCTTTCCCCTCCTCTCTTTATCCCATCATTCACATAATCCAGTGGTGCTTCATCCCATTATTGACACAACCCAGGTGGTGCATCTTCATGTTGTGCTACCACATTGTCATCTATTAAGTTTGTCTCGAATTCTTGAACCTTGAAGAATGACCCGCTCCAACATATTTTGGTAACGACCCAAATGATGGCCCAAGCCTGGAGCCCATCACTGATCTCGTATTGGGGTTCGGGGCATAGCCCATGCTGTATGATTTGACCAGATTAACTCGACCTGATGGGTCGACCCGAGACTTGGAGTATATAATGTGCTGTTGTCATGTTAAGAAAGTCATTTTGTAATTTTGGGGTTTTTTGAACTAGGGTTTCAGGGCGAGTTTTCTCGTCGTTGCTTGAGTGTAATCTCTCTTCTGCATAGTGAAACATCTTCTTCTTCACCCAAGGACGTAGCACACCACATCGGTGTGTGAACCTCATTAAATCTCTGTGTTGTGCAGATTTATTGTCTGTTTATTTTCTTATTTCTTGGTGTTTACTCTAACATCATCTTTTGAAAATAATCATTGTAAAATTTCTCCAATGAAATTAGATGAAGTTTGTGACCGTATTATGTTTAGGGCAGTTTGATCTTACCTCACTTCAGAAGTCTTTAGGGGAGATTTTTGTAGACAAATCTTGGAGGAATTGGAATGGTGTAGCCTCTTGCATGCTTTGGTACATTAGTTGGATCCAGCATTAGTGAATGCATTGTCCACCAAATGTGGTATAGTTAAACTTTGATGGGATTTTCTTTTTGTAATCCAAGCCCTTTGGTAATTGGAGGAGGGCTCATGGGTGCAATATTTTTAGTAATGTAATTGGATGAGGGTTCATTGGTGCTAATTGTGTTTCCCTGTTCTAGTTAAGATTTACAATATTAATCACTCTCTCTTTTAGTTTATTCAGCAGCAAAAAGAAAAAAAAAAGCTACAATCCTATAATTTACTCGAATTTATATGCAGTTAAATCAATTCTTTTTGTTCTATGCTTCAATTTCTTTTCAGTTTTTCTTTCTATGTATGCATGATTTAGTTTGTGATTTTTACCTCTCTTAACCAAATTATTGTCTGTGATTTAGCTCGTCACTCCAACTGAAAATAATATTGTTTCCTATAAAACAATGGTATGCAAGGGTTGTTTCCTCCCTCTTTGTGAAATATTTTCTATCACTCTTAATATTACACTTTATTTTATTCCTTTAAAAAAGTAAGCTCCTTATTTGTCTCAATATCAATTTTGTGGCTCAATATCTTATCTGTCTTGCGTGCTCCTTCTTTGGAACCATCGACTTGAAACCCCCAAACGGCACTCTGGTTCTTTCCCTTGCTCACTCTCTGGCTTAGTTTCTTTTATTTTCTCCAGTTTATTATACCTAACTTCAATTGTTTGTAGATGAACTAGAACTTCTTTCTACTTGTGGATTTGTTGTTTGAATTTATAGGAGAGGCCTCCATTGATTTCTAGAGTTTATTCTCTTTATGCGTTTGATTAGGGTTTTTACCCTAAAACCTTTCGTCTTTCTCTAACTACTCGTCATAGGGTTGTGATCCACTCTTGCATTCCATCCTACCCGTGGCTTAAGATTTTTAATTTCACTTCAAACTTAAGTTTTAGTATCTATTTATTCATTTGCAGTTTGTTGTTTGTTTCCCAGATTAAATACTTAAGAAATTGTTTAAAGTTGTTGTTGACTGCAGAGAAATGATGGATTTGTGGTCAATGTGGTGCAAAGAAAGGATCAAATGCTTAAGAAATCTGGTCTTTGTGTGCAGAGATGAATTTTCCTAATATTTTGGTATTTTTTTAATGCTTGGTATTTATTCATGTTACTTCATCTGGCCTTCAAATGCTCACATGGGTGTTTTATATTGATTTTTATAAATTAAATAATAAGATACATACAAGAAACTCTCTTTCCTTTTTATTTATACATAATTTTGATCTTTTTGGGGAAGTTAAAAACTAAAAAAAATTATTAAAGCTCCATAATAATATTTTTTTCTTAATAGTTTGAAAATATTATATTGGTATTTAATCTATTTTTATAGCTGATGTGGTTACGTTTTATGGGGAATTCTCAATATGTGACTCCAACTATATTTTTCTGGGATTAGATAGAGAGTATTAAATGTTGGTCCAATTATTATTTTTTCGTTTATTTAGGTTCAGTATACTTTTTTGTACCTTCCCAAGTTGTTGACTTGAGACTATTTGGTGGCACATTCAGAAGTTTAGGAATGGTAAGTTGTCTAAATATTTTGATACATCCATAGATACGAATATTAGGCTTTCAATGATTTTCGTTATGTTTGGACTATTATGACCTCGTCTACTTTCTTGATGGAATATATCTTAACTTGTCGTGCTTCCCCATTCCTTATGCTTTCAAATTCTTCTTCTTTAATGCAAAATTGAGGTAGTTATCTTTATTATGGTATGTGTGTATCTTTATTATAGTTTTTTCATCTCTATATATTATTTTTTGCCCTTAAATTTTAAGGTATTATTACTCACATCCTCTACCATGAATACATCCCTTACATCCTCCTTCCTTCTATGTTCCTTGTTATCTTTATCTGTCCATCTCACATACATAACATATCTCTCCCAAAATAATGACATAAACTTGTGACTATAGTAAGGTTTTTCACATTAGCTGCCCTTTCTTGTAATCAACTCTCTCTCTCTCTCTCTCTCTCTCTCTCTCTCGCTCTCTTAACATAAGATAACACATGTAATTTTAATTTATTTATAATAATTTCTTACCCTAAGTGCAAATGCACATATGTTTTTACTAGTATATATAATGCATCATGGCCCATTTTGCTGACAGTAGTTAAATGTGTCACCCCCTGTTCACACAAAATCGAAAGGTGACCGAGTTAATACTTGTTAACCCAAAACTTTCCAGGAACGTTTGATACAGTAACCACTACATATCATACTCACAACTAAAGAAAGAAATCTCTATATTTCAGCGGAAGTCTTACATGTCTATACCTGTAAATACCCCAATACTCTTAATACCCAAATTGTATTACATAGTACATATACATGTGGACCCGAAGGCGTGATATATACACAAGAATTACAATTTATGCATCCAAAGTACAAAAGGGGTAACATCATAAAATAATAAAAAAGAAACAGGGTTGGTATTAGTGTTGTTGTCTCGCAACACAACTCTCGCACGGGCACTCAGCCCCATGCCCAAGATCTTCTTGGATCCACCAATCTTCAACTAGAAACTCCACAATAGGCCCCGTCTCTAGCTCCTCGGCCGGGTAACCTGCAAGATCATCTAAAAATGGTGTGCGCATGGGATGAGCTCACTAGCCCAGTAAATGAAAAGAAATACTAAGCAATCATTCGTAATACAAATGCATCTATATGTATGCAAGTTCATTTTATTATCTTAAACCACACATCACATCTAAGTCATAGGTCATATGTTACTTGCGACCATAGTGCACTTATGCCCGGGTACGAGCCCCGAACCCCATCCCACAATACACCCATAGGGTTGCCGGAAAAGGTCAGTCGTGGGTACTAGAAAAATAAATGGGTCTTGCCCTACATTAATTTAAAAGTAGTACGATTGACCCTCTTGTTATATCATCAAAGTTGTTGACCGTCCTAGAGATCGATCGGGCGTACTTCTAACCGCCACCGTTGGTACACAACCTCGGGCTTCCCCTAGTGATATACCCAACAGCTAAAGCCCTGATGGGAAGGGTCATAGCACGGGGATATATCATTCTTAATCACATACTCCTATATGATATTGTACAACTACATAGTGTCACCGCGTTCCATTCCACGGGTCATCAATGCATTCGTGTCCAAGCCGATTATGGCATCTAGTCTAGCAATGCATCATATTCAATAATTTAAAATCATCCATCTCATATCTTAAAGCAGGAATAAGCATTTAACAATTTAAGATATCAGCATATCAAATCATAAATGAATTTCATAATGCACACATCAATGCATGCAAATGGCATTCAAAGATGACTAGGCTACACACAACAATGAAATGATGACATGGCTAGTCTAGAACAATTATGAAATGATACAAAAACATTCTAAAAATAAAGTCAATGTCATCTTCTCACTTACCTAGTTGTGTACAATGATCACCCTTAGTACAAGAAAGATCTGACGTGTGATGACATGAGTTCCTAGAACAACCTATCATAAAAAGGTCGAGTTTAATATATCTCCACTTTAGGCTAGTAACCAATGAGGTATGATGATCCCAACGTATTTAGAATCATGAAAATAGGTTGCCCGACCAATTTGGGCCCAAGGTCGAATTGGTAGGTTAACCGACAAGCCAGGCACCCACCAGTCCCTGCTTGCCTGTCGATCCAGGGACATTGTCTGGACTGACGGGCTAGGTGTCCATTGGTCCTTACTTACCGATCGGCCTAGGAGCCCACTGGTCCTTGCTCGCCGCTCGACCCAATAGCTCTACCAGGACCGATGGGATTTTGCTGTTTACTTCCATTCTTCATCCCACTTTGGAAATATCACCACGGGTCGATTCGACCACATTTTTCACAAATCTAAGGTTCTATATCATGATTCCAACATATATCTAGGATCGAATCAAAGTTCCAAGCTTGAGTTTTACCTCTTTGCCCAAGAACACTTCAAAAACTTCAAATCTTCTCTTTCGCTCACAAGATCAATAAATGCTTCACAAATCTTGCAAGTCTTCCTCTAAATTCTTTATAAACAATATGTAGATCCTTTATTAAACCTTAAATTCACATTCTCAAGAGATATTAACAAGGTCCAAAGGATATCTACCCAAATCGAAGGGTTTCACTTAGGGTTTCTTAGGGGTTTAGGAAATATAGACTTTACTCACCTCAAATTAGAGATCTCGAAATGAGGATCGTTAATCCGGCGTCGAAATCGAGAGATTCTACCCCGACGTCACACAATGAGTATCTTCTTCCCCTTTTTCTTCCTCCTTCTCCCTTTTCTTTCTTTTTCTCTCTCTTCTTTACTTTTCTCACCCACAGCGTAAAATAATAAATGAGGGTGAAGAAAGTAATAAATGCTATTTATAGTGAGGTCAAAATATCTAAATATCAGAGTGGTAGGTCACACTGATGGATCCGACCCACCCATGTCCACCCACCAATTAGCCAAAACTTAGCTAAATCATTGAGATTTTGATGGGGCTCGGTCCCGACACGTATTTCACGCTCAGTAATTTATTAATCACGCACGATTGACATAATATACGGTTATGTACCTTTATTGTGCGTACATTGCCTGGTGATACGTGCAAGTGCACAACTTAGGCACACGGACTTCACTAGGCACCAACTACAACTCATCTGACCAACCTTAGTTTAGAGTCATCCTCGCCATCATGTTCCATATGGTACTCGCCTCGGCTCACTCGGGTTCAGGTCTTGCAAGACCAAATTGAATCAACCAAAAAATTAGACCGTGTTTAGAGAGTAGGGTATCACAAGATGTCAACCTAACTTGATGATGAGTCAACTTTTAGTATAAATACTTCTACATACCTATATTACTAAATTAAGACCACATTTACAATTAAGTTAAGAATATCATTTGGATTTTGGACCACTTTTCAAAAAAAAAAAAGAAATACATTGTTATTATTATTATTATTGGGACCACCGAAAACATAACATAAATAGTCAATTATACCATGGAGTTATAGACGAACCCAAAATTTAGTGTATGACAAAAATTTAGAGATGAGGAGAAAGTTAAGCTTGTCGTCACCAATTATGCAAAAGAATTTTTCTTTTTTTTATTCACCATAATGTTATCATATGATTAGATTCTTGGACAGGTGAATTTTATCTTTTAACTTTATCTCAATCTTATTGTACAAAGTTAGAAACATCATTCTTTAGTCCAATGGAAAGGTTAATAGCCTAAGATGTTTTCCTTTTGCCGAGTGTCAACGAAACTCAATCTTTCCATGAAAAAAAGCAAGATTAATGTTGTATAAACAATTCCTTTTTTTTTTTCCCCCTTTTTTCTTAATTATAAATTCAAGATTTCTCCATGGCAACTCCATCCCCAAAGAGAGCATTGTTTGAGGTTTTTTTTTTTTTTGGGGGTGGGGTGGGGTGAGGCGGAGTGCAAAAGCATGAATTATTAAAAATACAAAGAGATGAATGCAATACATGTTTAACCATATGGACACACTAAGTCTGGCCTATGACCATTAGTGAAAAGATAGGGCATTATGGTTAGAATGACCATATTTGTGACAATAACAAAGAAAACCATTCTTTTCATTATATTTAGTTGATTAAATTATGAGAAAATGCTCTATGTTAGACCATCCATCCAAGGTTATGTGATGAACAACTGAATTATACCATATGAAAGATTAATTCAAACAGTTTTTTTTTTTTTTTTTTTTTTTTTCTTATGAAAGGAAATTTTCTCATAAAATAAAACATTTTTCTATTCAATAAATAGAATTCTATTAATTAGAATGAGTGAAGCTCGTAGTTGTCCAATTACATGATTTCATCAACCACGGAGCGAAATTTGGTTATCTGTCCTACTTGTAATAGACAGGGTCTTCTGTGAAAACATATTGTAAATTACATTCTAAAAATAAAAAGAAATATGAGAAATATTCTCAATCACTAGCTGAATGAGGAGAGGGACAACATTGTTACTCCCCGTGAGCATGGGTTTTTGCACACCATAGCTCATCAACTGTGCTAGGCAGCTGTTGTTAATGGACATATTCTATCATTATTCTTTTTCCTAGTTTACTAGACCTTGAGAATCTGTCTGTCCACACTTCTATTTGCTGTTTCCCAACAGCGATGCTCTATGGATTCCTTGTTGCAGCTCTCTGACCTCGGCTTATGATGGATTCCTGCAAACCCATAGGGCATAGATGTGTCTACAAATTTATTATTGTGATTAATTATGGATGCTCATCCAGCTTCCTTGAATGATGATCAAGACTCCCATCTGAGATGATGAGAAGATGAGTAGTAGCAACTTGGTGTAATTTTGAAGAAATTTTGAAGAGTAATAGGAATCAATCAACTATATTTTCATAAAACTGATGCATTCGTGCGATTGAAGGGTCGTAGATCCCACCTTTCCCCCTCCAGTTTGAATGGGCTTGAGAGTACACAATAAGATCCCGGTTCATTGTGGCCTTAGGAAAACTTGATCCTTTTTTAAGAAAAAGAGAGAAACAAATTAAAGATAAAAATTCTTTGCACGAATTATGTTCTTCTGCCCAAATGTCCTATAACCCAATTTCATTTTGAGTAATCACATGATAGAAAAGATGCCAATTAGATTCAGATTCTTTGTGATATAATAGACATGTACAAGCAATTGGAGAAGTTTGAAAAATCTTTTCTCTGATAGGTAAACCTATATTTAGGTATTTCTAAAAAGAGAAAAAAAAAAAAATTAACTTTAGATGAATCATGAGTTTCCACAAGGTCTTCTAGGCCTGGGCATCATCAGGAGATTGTGGAGGAAATTGTGATTCATGGTATAAGAAATTTTGCCACTAAATTTGTTGTAAGAATAGCATTAATAGGGTAGATCTATTGATCTGCATGAGTCAGACTAAAAAAAATATTTCATAATTGTATCTACAACTGGTTTTGGAAAAATAATTTGCATCAATTCCTCCTCTGCTCCCCCCCTCCCCCGCTTTCTTCTTTTGGTTAGGAATTTTAAGTTTAATCTACAACTGTTGAGGTGACATTGACATTATCTTGGAGCTTTGGGATCCAAGGGTCTATTCAAATATCGAACATGTCAACCATTTCCAATTCTCCAGCAAACAATCTTTCCTAAAATGGATAAAATACTCATATTCCAGACCCAAGACCCCTTCTTTAACTAAAATGATTGATCAAGAAGGGATTTAGTAGGGAAAAAACCAATCATTTCTCAAAAGGAAGCATCCTTCTCCTTGATCAAGGAAAGTATGGAGTAGCAACATAGATTGCATTGAGGATTCACATATTAAATAATGATTCTATAAAGACTAATAAAAATTGCATGTCAACCCTAAGTGTTAGAATACAGTCAAGTTGCGGACCAAGAAAGGTGTTAGTCACATTAGTCCACCCAGTTAAACTAGTCTTTCAATTTTCTTGGTCAAAATTAAGCATAACATAGAATACAAAAGAAAAAAAGCAATTTAAGAGAAGGGTAAGCATATACCCTTCGCGCTTGGCTAAAGACAAAGATGAGTATGTGAAAAAAAAGAAAAAAAAAAAAAGCCAACCTTAACTAGTTGCAGGGATAGATGCATGGTGCAATAAAGGAATAATATAAATACATCATTCACATATACTTAGGCGACCAAAATTTTATTTTATTATTATTATTATTTTATTTTTCTTTTTCTGTTATAACTTAGGCGACCGAATCAGAATATGCATAAGAAGTAATCAGCCCTAAGAAAATATCCAAAAAAGCATGAAAATAAATAAAATAATCAAAATATCAATTATATTATAATTATACTATATGCATGAAAATACCCAAAAAAGCATGGAACCATCAAAATAAATCCCATAGTTATAAATGGAGAATCAGCCTCAACATATTCATCAACCCTAAGAAATCATAAAACTAATATAAATTAGTGAATTATAAGGAAAAAAAAAAAAAAAAAATGGTTAAAAATCCCCAAAACTAAATGAAGCCTAAAAAAATCCTAAATAAATGCATAAAATTATAAATAAATAAATAAAAATGAGAATTCAAATCCATTGTAAAAAAAAAAAAAAAAAAAAAAAAAAAAAAAAAAAAAAAGAAAGAAAGAAGAAGAAGAAGAAAAAAACAACGGTATGAAGCTGAAGTCTAATATGCATCACGAACCATACAAAAATATATATTAAAATAGAAAAATAAATGAATGAATTATGATAAAATAATATTAACAAAAAAAAAAAAAAAATTAAAGTTGGACTTAATCCATGATGGTGCATCTTACCATTACCTACAGAGGTAATAACAACATACACCTTCTACCATGTAAAATTAATATGATTGAAATACGAATGTGATAAGGAACTAAATGAACGAAATAAGAAGTATAAGTAAGGAAGATATACTTAATGTAAGAAAGCACCAGATAATGGGGTTGAGGACCTCACTTCTTTTAAACCCTAACTCGAGTTGCAGTATTGTACTTTTAACTCAAATTTGTTCCAAATTTTTTTCTCAATCGTGAGCAAAGGGCCTATTATAGGCTAATCAACCTCCTTAGTTTTTCTACATTATCTTGGGAGAACTAAATGGTTTTTCATCAATTGTTAAAAACAAGATAAATTCTTCAACCAATAAAAATTGGGGTTGAGTTGTCATTAATCAAGACACGAAACGATTCCTTGCGGTCTAAGAAATGAATTTTGATAGGTTTTGGACCCAAAGAGTCTTCCCATGAGCTCTAAGGCAACAGATCACACGAAAACCAAAAATCCTTTTTTTTTTAATAACTCAAAATTTGACATTTAATGGCCTCTATTCGACGTCTAGAGCATGAATTTTGATGCCAAGCATGTGTTAAAGTAAGCACACTTTGACATCAACATGTATATTGAACATCGAATAGAGAGTAGTGCATGCATATGCAGGGTCTTAGGCTGTGTTTGGTAGCCAAGAGAAGAAATGAAAAGAAATAAGTACAAGAAATTGTACTTTTTTCTTGGTTTAAAATTTTTTCTTTGTGCTTGGCTTGTCCTCATCTAAGAGAAGATTCAGTTTTTTAATTTCAAAATTTCTCTTGGAATTATGTAGTTTTCTTTCACTCCTAAAAGAAAGGAAAAATATGTTGCCAACAACACAAGAAAACATGAAAAAATATAAAAACTTCTCTTTTTTTTTTCTTTTCTTCTCTTCTAGTGGTAATCAAACTTACATACTTTTTTTTTTTTTCCTTACCATTTTATTTATTTTCTTCTCTTTTCTTTTCCTTTCTTTTCTAGATTCTTTTTTCTTTTCTTTTCTTGGTTACCAAACATAGCCTCAGTGTTGTCGACTTATGATAGGCCATGTTCGACAAGGGGGTGTCATCGACATTGAATAGGCATCAAAGAAGCCATGCTCGATGTAGAATTGATCGCACTAAGTGTCAAACCAAGTCTATCTGCATTCGAATTGAAATTTTGTTGCAAAGGCCTTTGGGTTGGCTGGTTCTGTTTTGGACTAGGCTTGGCTTGACCCAACCCAAGTTTATGTAGAACTTTGAAAGCTTATAATCTTGGCTCCAAAAATTTAATTGAACGATTCTATATGTTTTTGAAAGAAGTTTTTAAATACTTTCTTGTTATGAAATTTGGGGACTGTTTTGGTCAACAAAAATTACATTTTTTGGGTCCCTTAGGGCTATGATGGAATTTTTCCAATTTTATGTGCAAATAAACTCATTTTCAATCCACATTTAAGCGTGATGAAATAAAATATGAAAGAAATTTTTTTTTTTTTTTTTTTTTAGATCAATCAAAAACATTTTAACCCTGATTACCCTTGAGGGGTAATTTGGTCATTTCTACTAGATAATATCCGATGTCATCGAGATTGTGAGGAATCTTCTAAATCTTAAAATAGAAAATTCATTAGTCCTTGAACATGTATTTATCATCGCCGTGAGAACACTTTTGGGGGTGACAAAATGAGGTGCCTAAAGAGAGTGCCTTTCTTTGGCTAAGATTGTGAAATACTGAAAGTAAAAAAAATGTGATCCCTCTTCTCATTTTTCGTTGGGGTGAACTGAATCTTACTAGCACTTTCTCATTGGTGCCAAATACAAAGAGCCGATAAAAATGAACTTCAGCTCAAAATCATTAAATACAATATATGGTTTTGAAGATTTGGGGATGAAAGCCTTCGTTATGACTCTCCTCTATTGGTTTTGACCTAAATCTTACTAGCACTTCGCTAGGGGAAGGGGAGATATGATTTTAAAATCAAGGACAAACCCTTCTCAATTTCCTTTTAGCTAAATCTCACTGCCACTTCGCTTGGGGTGCTAGAGCCAAGCAACTTAATAGATTTTTTCATTGGGGGAAATATATAATTTTGAAACCATGGATGGGGGCTTTTAGATCCTTTTCCATAGGTTTTAAAATTTGGAATGGGGCTTTCAAACCTTTCTCAACACTAGTGAACGGTTGAGACCTTTCTCTCACTCTTCTCCTTCTTTCCCACTAACACACCTTATTTCTAGGGTTTTCTGTTAAAAAAAAAAAAAAAAAAAATTGAACCTCCACCATGCTTGTTCGTATCAAAGGGAAGCAAATTGCTTTTGAGGACGAGAAATGAACGAGGCTATTGAGACTTGCAGAGATCACGATTTGTGATCCCCCTAAACCAGCATAATGATCCATCACTCCTTGGGAGTCCAAGATTGAGGAAGAAATAATGAGAATGAATCTACTCGAGCCCTGTTGGCATACAGGTTATTTTCTCCGCAACACCGATTGTGTTTATAGCAATGACAATACTGCTGATCTTATAACAACTAAAATGCGGCGGTCAGCTACATGGATCCTTACACCCTTTAGTCAACTCTATTCAAAGTCATACTCGTTACAAGGCCTAAGCTATGGATGCCTTTTCTCACCACTTCCCAAGAGTCATTTTAGGTTTTCCCCTAACCCTTTTAACTCATTTGAACTGAATCAAGTCATTCCTCCGTAGTGAAGAGTCTAAATCAGCTTGAATTTGATCATTCTTTGTTTTACCCATTCTAGTTTTACCACACATCTATCACAAGATCCTTGTCTCAGATATACTAAATTTATATATAAGATGTTTCTTTATTGCCCAACATTCAGTTCCATACAACATTGTCGACTGTAAGACTATCCTATAATTAATTAAAGGAATGCATTGATCACACAGCATTCTAGATGCTGTCTCCACTTCACCCATCATCCTCTATGCCTCAATTTTTATTCATGATTAAGCCCAAATATGTAAAACAACTACTTTGGAGTATTACCCTCTCTTTAATGTCACCACCTCATTATACATCATATTGGTACTAAAGTTTCACACCATATACTCCATTTTTAGCTACTTATCTTAAAATATTTTCACTTCAAGGTCGATCTCCATTATTCTATTATTCCTGCACCTTTTTATCTATAATAACAATATCATCAACAAAAAGCATACACTAAGGGATATGATTTTAAATATCCCAAGTCATTTCATCTATGATTAGCACAAATAACTAATGGCTTAAAGTCGATCATTGTTGTAACCCAATTGAATTGGGGAATTCACAACCATGCCCCCCTCCCACAATCCTGACAATAGTCATCACGCCATTATATATATATATATATATATCTTTAACTATCTCCTAGTATTTACTTGGAATATTTCGCTTATCTAATACATGCCACATAAACTCTATAAATACTCTATTATAAGGTTTTTCTAGGTCAATAAAGAGCAGATGGAGGTCCTTCTTACATTCTTGAAATCTTTCTATGAGTCTCCTGAGTAAACAAATAGTTTTTGTCGTTGATCTTTGAGGTATAAAATCAAATTAGTTACCTGTAATATTAGTTTCTCATCTTAGACAAGTTTCAATAACTCTCTCTAATAAATTCATACTATTAGGGAAAGGTTAGAAGAATGGGACCTATTATGAGACATACAATGCATTATAGATGTATAATCATTACGCTTCAACAGGGTTATTCTTAGGATACATTCTAGGAAAATGAAACTTCCATGGAAGAGAAGAAAATGAAACGCTTTCATAAAATTTTTCGTAGAATCAAGAATGAAGTTTTTCATTTGTACATGCCGGATCATGAATTAGTAACTGCATCCACTCCCCAAAAAAGTCCCAATAGTTTTGAACTTTCTATTTTTGGAATGGGATATTTACGGAATCCCCATGAATAGAGAGCGAATCTGCACATTGCTCAAAATTTGAAGAGGAGATCTCTCTCGATCTCGAAAAACTAGGACTTTCCCCTTCCCCGGGGGAGGCTCAGTTGATAGGTGTTCACAACAAAATCCTCATGGCAGAAAATTGATAGATGCGCTGGCGTGCCAGAGTCATATAGACTCGAGAGAACAATCATAGAATATTGATTAATGTCCAACCAAGAGAAATTGAGGTCTTTCCATGCCTCAGTCACTCCTAAGGACTTGAAAGTGAAAAGCAAACTCATAGAATAAATAGAAGAGGAAGTCCATCCTTAAAATTGGTCCAAGAAGAACACAATCCATTACATTGCTCGCAAAACAAGAGACTGCCATGAAAGTAAACTGAGGAAAACCAAGACGAAACACAGGTCGTTATGGTCTTTGAGACAGTCATGACGAAGCATGAGCCGTCATGGTCTTGGCCAATCAACATAAATGATTTGTTAAGAAAATACAAAGAAAAGACTAACATAAGGAATGTAATAATATAAACTGAAACTAGTCTACCTGAAAAGGAAAAGATGAATGATGCATTGTGTAGTTTGTGTGATCGGTTGGAGATCCCTTCTTCTCCCATTAAAGCCATTTTTATAGATTTATTTGAAAGATCTTGCTCTTTTGGTAGTTTCATAACTGTAGGACCCATATGTCATACCCTTAGTGGAATAGTTATTGGAATTACACTCCCTTGAATGGTCGTAACTGCCTTAACCACTCAAGCCATGTGTTTGTAATTTTTCTGGAAATAAACCACGTTTGTACGAATCATGTTGATAGACAATCGGTCAAGCTGACCAAAAGGTCATAATCGGTTAGCTGACCGTAAAAATTCATAATCGGTCAGCTTACCGTGAAAAGCCACAATCAGTCTATTGACCGTAAAATGTCACGATCAGTCATCTAACCGTATTCGGTCAGTCTGCTCGATCAACCTAATGGTTATTCTAACCGATCAACTCCTTAATACAAGGTCGTCATTTTTTGGTTGACTTGGTTACCGATCAGCTTAATCGGTTAGTTCCTTAACACAATCGGTCAATAAATTTATGTCGGATCGATCATTCCCTTAGTATATATCTTGTAGGGATAGATTTGCTAAAATGGGTACCAACAATTGCCCCCCCCCCAAAAAAAATCCCTGTGAATGGTGTTATTAGCACAAAGTTCATATAGGGGTTTGTGGACATGTTTTGATTCTTTGGTCATCAACATGTAGCACTATTTGACCATTTCAATTGTGACGCATTATATCTTGACCATGTATGTCAACCACATTGATCTTGACCGATGTCAGCCACTATAGCCTTGACTAATATTAGTTACTATACCCTTTTACTAAGGGTGTCAAAGTGAAATCAAAATTGAGAAGATAAAATTGAAGCCGAACCGAATCAATTGAGTGAAACAAAATTAAATCAAGTTTAGTCCAAATTCACCTTGAAATTATGGGACTAATTTGTTTCAATTCCGGTTCCATCTCATAGAACCATCGGTTAAAATCGATTTTAATCCTCCACTTCTTTTCCAAACCGTTTCTTAACATCCACGTTTTCTGCCCCCCAACCCCCCCCCCCTTTTTTTTTTTTTGTTGGGTTTGCCATCTTCGTTGCAAACAGATAGGAAGAGAGAAAAACAAGGAGAAAGGAAGGGAGAGGAAAGGGTAAAAATACTCTCTTCTCTCTCTCTCTCTCTCTCTCTCTCTCTCTCTCTCTCTCTTTCTTTCTGTTTTTTCAATCTCACACAAAGAGGGGAATAGGACGAGAGAAAGAGGGAAAGAAAGAGAAAAAAGTGAGAGACAGAAAGAGAAACCGTATAGGGAGAGAGAAAAATAAGGAAAAAAGAAAGGAGAGTGGAAATATTGGAAATAGTCGCACAAGTATAGCAATAAAAGGTAACTGGGAATTTCCATCCATGAGCAATTCTCTCCAATCTCTCAAATTCCAGATTTATTGCAAGACGTGTCCAGATCAAGTACCCATATGGGCAACGAGGCTTCTGCTTTCACATTCTCTTGAGATGACACGTGTAAAGTGAAGTACATAAGAAGACGGAAAAAGTGAGAGTTGTTGGACGATTAGAAGTTAGCTTCTAACAGCCAAACCCCTCTCAATCGTTGATCTTTTATAACGATAATCGTAACCATCCATTATTTTACAAGCAGTTACAGTCATGGAGAGATGGTCTAGTGACCTTTGAAACTCCAACAACATGCCTGAAATCTTGTGTGCAGCCAGATTTGCAGTAAAATGGCAATCCTTCACAGATTGTAGGATTTGCCCCGAATTCCACACTTCCATTGTCTGATTCATGGGTTGGGTTACCTTTGACAGGTTCTTCACAACACCTTCATTGACATTTCTTTGTAGATTTGCAGGATTATTGCCCCTGGTGGGCATTTCTTCTTCCTCGAACCAATATTAATTTGCTTTCTGATGCCCCACTAGGCATGCCATTTTTTATTGGTAGCAAATCCTCATAGCAAAAAAGTGAGATGTGCGGGCGTCTAGGGAGAAAGTGAGGTCTTTCCATGCCTCGATCGCTCAAGGATCAGATAGTAAAAAGCAAACTCATAGAATAAATAGAAGAGGAAGTCTATCCATTAAAATTGGTCCAGAAAGAACACAATCCATTACATCGCTCATGGAAAAACAAGGGATTTCCATAAAGTTAAACTGAGAAAAACCATGACGAAACACGGGCCATCATGGCCTTTGAGACAGTCATAACGAAACACGGGCCGTCATGGTCTTGGCTAAGCAACAGAACTAAACTATTGATAAAAATACAAAGAAAAGACTAATCGAAATACAAACTGAAACTAGTCTACTTGAAAAGGAAAAGATGAATGATGCATTGTGTAGTTTGTTTGACTGGTTGGAGATCCCTTCCACCTTCATTGAAGCCCTTTTTATAGCTTTATTTGAAAGATTATGCTCTTTTGGTAGTTTCGTAACTGCAGGAACCCAAGTGTCATGCCCTTAATGGGATAGTTATTAGGATTACACTCCCTTGATTGGTTGTATAATCAAGTCATGTGTTTGTAGCTTCCCTAGAATAAACCACGTTTGTACGAATCATGTTGATTGACAACAGTCAAGCTGATCGAAAGGTCATAATTGGTTAGCTAACCGTAAAAAGTCGCAATCGGTCAGTTGATCGTAAAAAGCCACAATAGTTAGTTGACTATATCAGTCATCTGACCGTATTCAGCCAGTCTACTCGATCAACCTAATGGTTATTCTGACCGATCAACTCCTTAATACAAGGTCGTCATTTTTCGGTCAACTTTGTTACCGATCAGCTTAATCGGTCAGCTCCTTAACACAATCGGTTAATAAATTGACATTGGATTGATCATTTCCTTAGTATATGTCTTGTAGGGATAGATTTGCTAAAATGGGTGCCAACAATAAGCCAATGGACTCAAGTCATTTGTAGTACCAAAGAATAGGAAGATGAAGGCCCCTTGAGGCTGCATTCATTTATTCAACTTGACACGTGGGAAGGGCTTACTCTCCGTCTAGCTCGGCTTGGTCTCGCTACCTTCCCGCACACCTAGACGATGTTATGAATCTCCAAAGTCTTCATACTTCTCCATTGTTTTAATCATATCCAAAAAATGAAAAATCAATCAAAAATCAGTGGACCTGAATTGAATAATGACAATATAAGCTATTCAGATATTTTGATTCGATATAGATATAGATGAATTCATTTGCATGGGAAATGTGTCTTACTAGCGACTGATTATGTATTGACAGGATAAGTTTCTGATGCATGTGCATGGGCATTATATCATGGACTAAGATTAGCACACCAAGCAGGTTGGAGCATTGCAGAAATTTGGAGTAATGCAAGTGAGCTTCATGGGCTCCTTTTTGACAACAATACCACATTGTGGCCATTGAACATCCCCCCCCCCCCCCCTCCACCTCTTTTTACCCATTTTTGGCTCAAACCTTATAACGACATGGTACTTCTTTTGAGTTGCATTGCCTATAAGGCAATGAACAATGATTATAGTTTAACCCTACAGCCCAGATATAGATGTACTAAACTTTTCATTAATCTAAATTCTCTTTTCTGTTTTTTCTCATAAAAAAAAAAAAAGAAGCTACATATTTATACTTCTTCCAACAAAATCAATAATGTGATTATACACAATAAACACAAGCATATATTGCAGACTACAAAATTAAAATAATAAGAAAAAAGAACTATTACAAAGCACTTTTGATGGACAAGGCTACAAAACATTACAAGAATTTTCCCCTGTAATTGTTACCCAAAAAAAAAAAAAATATTGTAAGAAAAAACCAAATAACTGAATCTACCCACTTGCGCCAGAGCTCCCCCGGGAAGTGTCAATACCATCCCTTCTTTTCCATCTAACCCTTCTGGCGTTCTGCTTTGACTACCTTGGTTAACCCACTGGAAGCATCTATGCTTTACAAGATACTCCTGGTGAAGTGAACATTTGCTTGGATCCATTGTAAAAAAACGAACTTTCCTAGCTCCAGATTTGCTAACCTCTCAGCCAAAAGACCGCAAAAACGTGGTTCTCCCATCACCATTTCAAGGCATTCCTACATCCATACAGAAACATACCAAGGATGCTTTATGTTCAGAAACTGATCAACTAGCTGAAGAACTTGTAACTGGAATATTACAGGCGAGCTACAAGAAATTTGATGCAATCATGGCAGTTAAGTTACAGAATCAAGAAAGTTGGCAACTCCATATTGATATTGCTCTTTCTGAAAATATAAACTGATTTTGTTAAATAGTGTCCCCTCTAATATAAAGCAACAACTCAGCATTGTGATTGTTGCCTAGATGATGAGTGTTGTCCAAATGTATAAGATAAAAATAATGTCCCTAGACTCAAGCCATCATATATTTCATGGTTTTTGATTGGGTTAGTCAAATAGGCCTTGAAAATCTACCCAGCTATGAGATACAAATCCACAAGAAAACAAGCCATAGAGAAGTCTTAAGACTCATGATGGTTACCTCAATTTTATTTCTTCGTTCCCTCCATGCCATAGGAGTCGTGTGGTGGTCAGAGCTAAGTGATGAGGAAAGCAAGCTGGTAGTATTAGATTTCACATCACATCTGACAAAACCTGTGGACGAGGTCTTGCCTTCACAATTGTCTCATCGCTATGCCTGATCCATTCTGAGAGCCTCCATGGCTTTTGCCACTTCCACTTGAACTGTAACAGCCACTGATGATGACTCCTCTTCCACCTCCAGAGCTTTCCAGATTGTCCGACAACTGCCAGCTTCTTCATTGAAAGCTGTCCAATTGGTACCATCTAAAATCGCACCAAACCCAACTTCTTAACCAAATACAAGGCGTATCCCAGTTCCCAACCCAAGAAACAGCACAAACTAACAGACTAACCTTCCGTGAATGGTCCAGGAATGCTGCTGAGTCTCTGACTGAACCATTAGCAATGCCTGCGGTATATTTTAGTTGCTTCGGTGCAGGTACTGACGTTGGAGACAAGGGCCCACTTATGTCATCAGCGAAGTGTTTCACTGTACCATGTGAGTTCACCTGTACATAGCCAATCTCACATGTTAAATAAATCATGAATACCTTTAGATAAATCCTTTAGTCTGTCAAGTTGGAGACTTCAGTAACAGAAATACGATGGTCCCATGATACTTACATTTATACCCTTTATGGTTCTAAGATTACGCATAGAACTGGAACTCAAATGTTTGGAATACTTCACCGATGTTATTATGCTACATATTTGAGTTTGTTTGGACAGGCCCAAATAACTTCTTTTCTTCTTATCACGAGTCACAAGTCAGAACCATTTTGATAAAAGGTGAAGCTTGTGTAAGTGATTTTTTGTTCAAAGTTGAAGAATTACACAGATTTAATCTAAAAAATTATGTTTTTTCCCTTGAAGAAAGAGAATAGGTCCTTAAAAAGATTGCAATTCATGTTTATATTCTCTACAGATTCCAGTTTAAGTAGTTGGTTTCCAATCTTTATGCCAAACCATTGTGTATTAACTTTCTTTTCATAAAATGAATATAAAATAAATTAAAATTTATGCCAAAGCCATTGTGTATTTAACTTTCTTGTCATAAAATGAATATAAAAAAAAAAATTATAATTATTTATATGCTATAACAGGAAGGAGTGTTCACTCCATCAGTTTGGTAGGATGCTCATTTTTTCTTCCAATTTTAGCCTTAACATAATTTTTTTCCATTTT
>NC_056563.1:12871361-12918781 GCF_013358625.1 Macadamia integrifolia | reverse complement strand
AAAAAAAAAAACCTCCCCCTCCCCCAAGAGTGTCTTTTGTTCACTCTTTTAGTTTCCTATGCCCCATCACCTTGCTTTTTCCTCTCCCACCCCACCCTAAAAGGAAAAAAATTCTACTTGATTCTAAACTTTTTCAAGAAGTGCATATCCCTCTAATACTAAAATGTTCCCTCTCCTTGCCTTCTTTCATCGTCATTCTTAGCCAAGAGAAATGCTCCCCTTTCTCTTGCCAAGAGAAAAAGTCCGCTTGGTTTGTCAGACAATACTTAGTACTTACTCTCCTTTTTTTGTACACTTTGCCACGTTGATTCTTTACCTTTGAAATTATTTCATGCTTTTGTTTAACTTTTGATTCATTGGAATTACTTAAGGGGTGAAACAAGCTATGGGGGTTTGGAGGGTTGACTGTAGTCAGGTTAAATAATTGGTTAGTCTCCTTCTCCACTCTCAAGGGTGAATATGTCATAGTTTCTCATGCAAATATTTTCTTAAATAAAAAGAGTTGCACAAAGAATCTCACCGAAGCTGATGTAGCCAAAGCAATGGCAACAGCTTGCTCTCTCAGTTTTTGTTGCTTCTCAATTTCTTTCCTCCATTCTTCACTCTTTCGTAATAGACCTACAAGTTCATTTAACTGCTCTTTCATCTCCTTGATTTCGATTTCCTTCTCCCATGATTGACATCTGTAAAAATAGAAAATATAAAAATATAAAAAAATAAAAAACTATCAGAATATAAATATACATGTAGAATCAAGAAGTATAAAGCTACACAAGAAAATTATCCTGCTGCAACCACGTATTCTGTACTGGGATCTGGAAACCCATATGTGAAACCAATCAATTTTACCAGAAAAGGTGCACTATCTTCAAAACCAATGATTTGTTATGCACTCAAAAGGAAAATGAACCAATAGGCATAAGAAACAATTAGCAGGCTACCTCAAATTAAATGAGTTGAGAAGAGTTTATAAAAGGTGGAAGTTAGCAATTATTTAATCTAAAACTTATCCCTCTCCAATTATAGTGTCGATTGGGTGAGTGAAAGATGAAGAAAAAAGTTACAGCTCTTAACAGTCACCTAATTCACCTATTTCATCACAATATTGAAATACCAATCAAGTCTTCCTTTTTCTTCTGATTTAAGCCTGGATCTGACCCTTAGAATCTCTGTAAGTTATGAACTCAACAAGTAACATATGTATTTATATTCATGTCTTTACTTAAGTCTGCTCTTGGTATGTGGTACTTCATGACCTTAACCACCCCCCCCCACCAATATTTTAATTCAGTCACCCAAGAATTCTCTGAGCTCTTTTCCCACTTGGCTCAGTAAATGCAGATTATTTTCAAGTTGGCTCAAATTTAAAGAAAGATATGACAACCATATGAAGCCCAAGAAACAAAAGTGATGGGCGAATAAATCAATAAGACTACTACTAGATACATTTCAAAAAGCACCTTGCATCTGCTGCAGCATTGAAAATGTACTGAAGTAACCTCTTTGCATCTGCCATTGAGCGCAACTGGTTCCAACGTCCACGACCGGTAAAGGCACGTTCCCGTTCTTCTGCCTCTGAAAGTTGTGATGCCATTGCTACAAGTGCATTCGATGAAATGCTCAGCATGCTTTCAAGGGATGCAATCCTTGCCATTCTAGCATTTGGTGACATCGAGGACATTCTGAAAAGAAAGAAGCAGAAGAAAAACCACTCAAGTAAAGCAACTCAATATGCTCATATTATAGAGGCATCGTTGTACTTTCTCTATCTAGTTCCATATAACAGAAGAAACTTAAAAGAAGGAAAAAAAAAAAAAAAACAGTGAGACTACATCTGAAGTCCATGTAAAAGATGAACTCGCACACATACATACCTAGAATATCCGTTCTTTCCTCCTGAGGGACTAAGCCCCCTTGCAGCACACTCATCCACTTGCTTCAGTACAGATAGCTCTTCTGCCAGGGCAGCACGTCTGAAGAAGTACATGAGTAGCAAAATTAAGATACTCAAACCATGCCATACAAATTATCCAACAAGAGGTGATTGAACAAAATTGATTTTGAGTACATACACTTGGCTTTGCTTCTCATACTCCAAACGGACTTCATGCACATTCATCATGACTTCTAGCTCATGATCAAGCCAACGTTGTAGGGATTTTTCATTGCTCTGGAAAGAAACTCAACTTACTACAGCTTCTCAGGACAAATGAGCAGCAGATATAAAATAAACTAGGAAAAACAGAGCTGTTAGATATAAACAAACTACCTGGCCACTTGGCACATTTCCATTCGAGGTAACTGGAAATGAAAGCAAATGATTAGGAAATCAGAAGAGAAATATGAACAGATTACAATTAAAAGAAAAATACTTACTTGAATTGTCACGTACTGAAGACTTCCGTGCTTCAAGCAACTCTTTTAGCCTCTTGGTGGCCATTGCAGCCTCTTCTGTCTTCCTCTGGAGAACCTATGAAAGCAAGGAGTTTCTTCTCAAGTTTACTTGTAATTGACTTAGTTAATCATAGCCCTAGTATAGATAAACCAGGGTGGAATCACAATAATTAATTTGAGGAGGCTTAGTTCGAAATTCCATGCTTGGTGATGAACAAAAGATAGGGAACATGTGCCAATGCCAAAATGTTTCATCAACATTAGAAAGAAAGGGTTCTTGATTTTAACCAGTGGCCCGAGTGAATGTCAAAGATGTTTCCTCAACTCAATATTTTAGAAATTGAAACAAGCATTAGAAAATAAGCTACGCAGAGTTTGGAAACAGTAAGGTTGCCCCATCATGACCTAGTGGTCGAGGGTTCGAGGAGGGAAACAGCCTCTCCGAGAAGCAGGTGTAAGGCTGCCTACATTATGAACCTCAGTGGCGGGAGCCTCGTGTACTGGGCATGCCGTTTTTCAGATTTTGGGAAACAGATTTTGTCTTTTACAAGCACATAATCTCCATTACTCTTCATAGGATGCCCATGGGTTTATATACTCCACACATAATACTTGTCAGCAATAATGTGTGGAGTGTTGAGGGTGGTACTTGTGTACTGGATGCTCAACCAGGATTATTTTGTTTGACAGCAGCTAGTCACTTAAAATAATCCCCCAAGATTAGATGGCTCAAGGAAAATGGAAATAGCATAACAAAAAAATCAAATAAAGTTCATCCACTTTTAGAATTTATTAATAATATCTAGATGTGTATAACTGCAGAGAGTTTGTCTCCTCATCAAACTTACAATTATTTTCTTCTTTAATAAGGGAAGAAAGTCATAAACGCACAATTATTTGTTGTACACAGTGCATGTGGTGTTGTCATTGTTGTCAAGACAGTGCAATCAGTTGAGTCAGCAGAGTGGCAGTGATCTGGTAGAGTTGGTACTGATGTGGTAGAGTGTGCAAAGTGATCTGACAGTGCTCTGGTAGAACTGGCAGTGGCAGAGAGTTTGGGCCATGTGGCAGTTTGCCAGTGTTAGAAAGGCTTCCAAACTCAAGTGATAGTGTATGTCAGGTCATTACAGGGTTATACAGTGGTAGCAAGTGCATGTGTCCACTTGACAGCCAAATTGAGCAGGGCAAGTGACAGAATTGGAAGAGAACATAAACTGTGAAGTTGTAATGCTTCAAATCATCTATCCAATGAAACTGGAATCATACCATTCTGAGTTTGTACGAGGGAGAAATGGAGTTCTCTGTATCAGTGCACAAAAAAGAAGAAAATGGGTGATTCGAAGTGTTTGTGATCAATACAGGCATGTACTGATGATATGGTAGTTATGGAAGCCTAGTGTGGACAGTGCACAATGGGTAGTGTACAGTGAAAAAGTGGAAAATCATGTCAGAAAAGGTAGTTGCATCTGGGTCAGTTTAGAGGGCATTTTGGTCATTTCAAATGGAAGTTGTGACAGAAGAAGTGGCATGTAAAATTGTAGAGCGTTGAGTCGTCTTTCTAATGCAACTGGAATTGTCTTGATCTGACTCCGAATGAGAGTTATGATCATTTTCATACAATCACTCCGTCTCAATGAGTGGTTGCATGCGTTTCAAGGTCTTGGGTCCCACTCGATGACCTGGCATAGTTGGTGACGTGGAAAATCTGGTGAGGTGGCACTATGCCACTTGGCAGCAGTTCCTGAGGTGTTTGAAGATGTGGCAGCAATAAAGGCATGCACAATGCATGAGAAACGGGCTGCATGACAGCACCCAGTGCCACAGCAGCCCACAGCTGCAACACATGGGTGCAGCAGAGGGCAGCATATCTGGGCTGTGCCGCAAATGGGTAGGCAGCAGGGGCACAAGATGGCAGCAAGGCTTGGCAGACACGACTCATGGCCACAGTAGAAGTGCCGTGCAGCTCGGGCCACGAGCACACAAGCCATAGCAAAGGCAGCTGCTAGCCCCACTTAGAAGGCAGCATGGCTGCAGCCGCACAAGCACCAAGCGATTGTACAGCCAAGCCACAAGGGCCATCAGGCTGTGGGTGGTCTAATAGTGTGCAGAGGAGGTGCTCCAACAAATGACCCAAAGAAGGGTCCAATAGTATGGCTCTCGTCCATCAAAATGGATCTCAGGTGTTACAAATGAAAGCCTGCAATGCAACAGCAGCAGCTTCAGGTATTTTCCGAGCTGTCATTTAGTTAGAATTTGGAGAATCTCAAAACATGAGAAATTTAGATTTCTGAGTTGGATTTCCAACCTTTTTTGAATCATGTCAATCCGATAACAGAGCGAAAAGTTATGGATTCTCTTCAGGCATGACGCGTATGCTTCAGGCAGCTGTCTCTGCACTAATGTCACATTGGACCTCAGTTTTGCGACCCATGCATGGGACCTGGACTGTTTGGTGAGAACATGAAATTTGAAGCTGTTTGTGTTGGCTTTCATGTGGAAAAAGAATCGGGTCAATAAGCTAAAATGAGTGAGGAGATATGGAGGTTCGAGTAAACAGGCGTCAAATATTGATGAAGAGAAAGTGCTCTTGGGTTCTGTTACTGTTCTGCACTCAATGGTTTGGTTTATAGGACTTTGGATAAATTTTTGAGCATGTTCCGAGAAGAATTAGAGAAAATGTATTTCTATGGCAGTTTTAGAATTTTGAATCTGGTTTCATATGCAAAAAGAATCAGCTCAATCGGGGTTACAGAGGGAGTTATGCCACTCGGATTAAGCAAAGGTTAGTTTGCTGGACTGGTAACCAGTTTTGGTTGGACCATGCATGGGATTGAGTGTTTTGTTGGGCCTTATAAGTGAGTTTTATGGCTCATTTGCCTTAGATCTTCCCAACAACAAAAGGGGGAAAAACCCCAAAGAAACAAAAAGGGATAGAGGTGACCCAAGAAGAAGAAAGAAAAACAAGAGAAAAGAAAGGAGGGGAAGCTCCCAAGAGGTTGAACCCTAGAACCTCATTCCTTCTCATAGTTTTTAAGGCGGTAAGGCGACAGAGGCGTTTGAGGGTCTTTTGGAGCGCCTTAGTGATAAGACGGGCATAAAACGTCGCCTTATAGACTAAAGCGTTCCTGTGTAATTTTTTTTATAAAACCTATCTATTTGGCTCAAATCCTAGTTGAATCGTATTACTCATATGTTAAATAAATATTAAAGGTTCATATTCATACCAATATAAGATATTCATCAAGAAAACAAATCAATAAAGTGAATAAACTAAGTTCATCTTCATCAATCATCAATCATCAATCATCATAACATATTAACAATCATCATAACATAATAACATATAATATAAATACATAATTATAAAACAAAATTATAAATATAAAGAAAAGAAGACATAAAATACAAATATTAATTATACTTACCTCTATGATGCCAAA
Organism: Macadamia integrifolia; assembly: GCF_013358625.1. Taxonomy (NCBI): domain Eukaryota; kingdom Viridiplantae; phylum Streptophyta; class Magnoliopsida; order Proteales; family Proteaceae; genus Macadamia; species Macadamia integrifolia. The sequence continues at coordinate 12,912,947 of NC_056563.1, read as the reverse complement.
ATAAGTGCCTAAGCCCTAAGGTCATCCACTATATTTCTACTCCTGTCAAAGAAGAATGAAGTAAAGCTCACCGCTGCCGGAGCAAAATGTTTGCCTGGATCAGTGGTTCTTCCTTGTTCCTTGATTCCTTCTCAAAGCCCTTTATTAAAACCCTTGACAAAATCCAAACCTTGTTTGTGAATCGGGTTTTTGTTTTGTTTGTTTTGGTTATTTTTGGTGGAGTAATGTTGATCCCATACATCTCAATTGTTAACAAAACCATACACCTACCAATAAAAAATCTATATTTGGAATCTTCATCAAGTAATTTTAAAATGTGTTTAAAAAAAAAAAAAAAAAAAAAAAAACCATAAGGCGCCACTTCACATAAGGCGGAGCACTGCCTTACCATCTCTAGACCGCATTAGCGCCAAGGCGCTGGAAAGGCGTCGCCTTACTAGCGCCTTAAAAACTATGTTCCTTCTATGTTTCATTTGTAATTTTCTAGTAGACAGGGGTAGGACTGATGTTGTGCATTGAAGAACTCATTCAAGGGTATGTGTAGAAGACTCAAGGAAGGCTTATCTTGATCAATTGGAGCTCTCCATAGATTGAGGTGAAGCCCATGAGTTGAAGAGTGTTGAATTGTCGAGAAAAGAAGAGAGAGGAGAAGAAGAACCTAGGGTTTGGTTCTTGTGAGAAGCTTCAAGAATCCTCAAGAGTTGCTTGAAGCATTGGCGGCACCAAAATAACATGGTTGTGGGCCACATCAAATGGAGATCAACATCACCGCATCTCTGTAGGTTGCTCCTTGCCAAGGCAACCTCACTTTGTCAAATTCCCATTCATTGTAAATCACTGTAGGTAAGACGTTTGATAAAATCCCTAAGTGATGTTTTAGCTTATTTTTAGCGGGAATTTGCATGTATGGGAACAAGCCCAATTTTCAATGTATTAGGATTGCAATCGCATCTGGACACAAGAACATGTGTTCCTTGGTAGTTATTGCTTCCTAAACATTAATGTGGGTGCAGCCTCCTAGTTTTATGTTGGGTAAACCAATTTTCCGTGGGTGCTGCCTCTCAATTGTATGCTGGGTAAACTGGGGGTGAAATCCTAGCCTTTGTATATGCAAGGGTGGAAGCCGGTATTGGGTTACACCTGCGCGATAGTAGTGGTCAAAATTGAGTGTTGAATAAATGTTGAGCCCAGTTGGGCATTACTCCATGGAGTAGGCACACTGCTGATCCACGTTACATGTTGTGTAGTTGGTGTTTGTTGCATATTGCATAGTGTTTGGAGTGCATCGTCTACAGGATGGGTGTGCACACTGGGTAGACCTTGCCACAGAATTGAATGCCCGCATGTGGTTGAGAGGCTAGGTGTCACACACGACTGTGTATGTGTGTGATTGAGTGAGGACAGTTGGACAGTATTTGTGTGTGGCCTTTGGTTGAGGGTTTGCAGCAGTGGGATTGTGCGACTGAATGGGCTTATCTCAAAGGAAAAGGATTCTGATTTGATGATTGATATGAGCAAGATCTGAGTAGTTCCAGATCTGGTAACAGAGAAGCTGCTAGGAAGAAGTATAAGAAAATTCAGAACCATGAAGGAAAAGAGAGAAGGGTATGGAGGGTTGCCCCCCCTTACATGCTTTTATAACCAGCTATAAAACATTAAAACTTGACCACAATTGGAAAAGGAAAAATAAATTAATTAATAAAACCCACACCAAAACTAAAGCCCCCCAACTCCTTTAGCTTTAGGATAAGAATGGAGTGTCCTAATGCATTAATACCACTACATAAAGAAGGAAACTGCTAGACAATTAAAAATGATAAAACTAAAAGAAATATCGTCCTAAAAATTAGCCCACAATTGGGCTGAAGATAAGCTTCTGAAATCCTAGAATTCTGGATAAAGAACTCCAACTGGCCCCACAAGATGTATGTTGATAAGGCTCCTGAATTTCAAGAACTCCAGAATTTCAAGAATTAAAACTTTCCTCTAATTGGTCTTACAAATTATGTTCTAGGATTGAAGCTTCCTTGAACTGCATGTTCATCCTAGGTCAGAAACTGAACGAAAAAACTGGTTCACAATTGAACCAACAGCTTATCCAACTGGCCCCACAAAAACTGCATTAACAGCTCTGCCCCTTCCATTAGGTTTTAACTTTCTTAATCATGCCAAAATTTCAAGGGGCACACCCAGGGCCCAGAAGTTCTTTCAGTGTATTTGGGAAAAAAAAAACATTATATGAAGGTATAAATTCACAAACAATACAAACCATTTTTTGGCGCTGATTTAATGCTTGCAGTTTATGCCGTTCATACTCGTTTCTCCTTCCCTCCTTCCGTAGCTGTTGAGCAGTTACATCATCAATTATAGAATTCACGAGAAAAAAAAAAAAAGGAAGAAACTGGACAATGGCAGAAAAATGGCTCTCATAATCTTGTCCTGCATACATGATGTCATTTAACTACCTACTATGTAACTGCCATTATCCCTGGAAAAGCTTTAGCATTAAATATGTAAAAGTTTCAACCAAAATATATATATATATATGTGTGTGTGTGTGTGTGTGTGTGTTGTTGTCAACATGACAATTTTATCATTTTAGATGAAGTTCCTTGCTCTACAACAAATTTATGTTCTAACCGTAGCCACTAAATAAGATCAAGCTAAACTTCAGCAGCACAATCAATAGTCTCAGTAACCCAAATTTTAGTGTTGACAGATAAGATTAAGCTACTCTCTCTCATTTCTCTCATATCAACAAGGTGTCACTATTTCCTCCAGAATAAGACAACTTCTCATATTAACAATGTAGTCATAACTAGATGGTTCAAAACTCAGTGTAGTACCCAAAAATCAACTGAATAAAAATCTAATATCTTTTATCAAATAAAGTTGAGAGAACTGGTATATCCAAGTGTGTACAACAAATAACGGTTGATTAGGCAATAGCTAGTAAAATAATCATCACTGCTAAAAATTACACTTCAACTTCTTTCACAGTGACAACATACAGAAAGAATAGCACCAAATTGCTAAAGCTAGCATCCAGGAGCTTGGCAAACAAAGAGAATTCAAGAACTAGGCAAAGCGAACCTCATGCAATGGCTTGGTCTTTCAGGCACCTACTCAACTCCATGCATGTATAGTGGGAGCATGAGGCATGAATAAATGCCATTTCAAAAAAAAAAAAAAAAAAAAAAAAAAAAAAAAAAAAAAAAAAAGGTGGTTGTAGGGATTCATTACTCCCCATTGTAGGAACCAGACCCTTTTCCAGTTAGATACTCTTCCCAATTGCCCCCATCCCCGTGCCAGAACAAGAAAATTTTCAGGAGATGCTTTTGATCAGAGAGGAGAACCCTGGGTTATATCATAAAAGAATGCATTAAGTCAAACTGTCAAAATACCTGCAATAGTTCCTTCTCACGAGAGGCCTTCCACTGTCGAAATTGTTCTGCCTCTTGCTTTATTTTATGCTGCAGCTGAACCTACAATTTCAGCAACAATAAAAATGTCAGAAACAGCTGGTAGCACATACTCTAAAATCACGACATAACACAGTATGAATGGAAGCTGAGTAAAGACCGGAATCAGATCACACCTTCTGTGCCTTAATAAACAGTATTTCATCTTGCAATCGCTTCGCTGCTTCATCACTTTTCTGCTTTTGCTTTAAAATCTGAACCTGACTTTCTTGCTTCTTTTTAAGATCCAAAATCTGAAGTATGTAAAATTGCAAAAACATTATAAAAATTTTAACAAGATGCCATGACATTATCAACACTTAAGAGATTCCATCCTGTGACCTGTGCCTCAAGTGACTTCAATTTTTGGGTGTGAACATCTTGCAGTTTCTGTGTTTGCCCATCCGAAGTAGCAGCAAGGCTTTCAACTTCGACCAACAAATGATCCCTTTCTTTCTGTAGTTTTATGACAAGTATACAAGCCAACTTCAAAGTCCAAAATGGAAGTCATGAAAAGTTAAAAAAAAATAAAAATAAAAAATAAAAAAATAATAAAAATAGTAAAATTGTTTGACTTAACCTGCACAGCTCTTTTCTCATCCTCAAGTTCCATTATTTTCTTCCCAAAATGCTGCTTTAGTGCTACAGTGTCAACTCCACCAAACATCTTCATCTCTGACTGCAGAGATTTAAAAGCATAAGTTAGAAAATACCAAGAGAACTTAACAGATGGAAGAAAATATGCATCTTCATTCCTATCAACACCCCCCCCCCAAAAAAAAAAAAAAAACTCTGTTGAATAAAACTACAACAGCAGGACAGGATAACAATGACAGATAAATCTCATCACATACTTATTATGGACATGAGTGATGGACATGTGACAAATAACTGCAAATGGGTACACTTTGAAACCACAGGCCAGGATCCCTATTTATGGCTCAACAATAGTATCTACAGGTTTCTCCCTTTACTGTTTCTTCCACCCATGATTTTTCAGCCCTGATATATATTATACTAGAAGACAGTTGTTTCCAACAGTCTGTTGCACTTAACAAGAAAGAGATAAGAAAATGCTTTCAAAGTAACCAAGATGATTTTTTTTTTTTTTTTTTTTTTTTTTTTTTTTTTTAGTGGGGGGAGGGGTGCAGGGGAGGGGTGCAGGGGAGGGGTAAACCAAGATAAGAGTTTCCAAAGACATGTTTCTCATTATTCCCCATTGTCATATTGTTGAGTTTCATATTCTGGAAAGCTATGCATAAAGCATACTCCAGAATTATGTTAAGAAACAGACCAAATTCTGAATATTTCACAAAATGAGGTTCACCAGTTTGAATCAGGAGATATTGATATATGTTTCCTGAAAATATAAAGGATTAAAATGTGCTTAATAAAGCCTGAAAGCATGCCTCTTTCTGCTCCAAACGTTTGTTTAACTCGTTCAACTCCTTGTCCATGGTATTTTGCAGAAGTGTATGCTCCCACTCTTTTGCAACTTCTTCATCAATTTCCTTGGAATTATCACCAGCTGAGATTGGAAGTTGTACCATCAATATGAAGTAACAAGCAGACAAAACAAGAATCCTATTTGAATAAACTTCAAATGGACTTCAAACGGGAAACAGCAACAGAAAATAACTATTGGAGATTTAATAAAAAAGATAAGTAGAGAAAGTCAGTCATCCTATGCATTTCATAAGACCTAAATTCTATGAGATTTAAAAAAAAAAAGAACTCGATGAAATCCTCAAACAAGAAAAGAAAGTTACCTATTATCACTTCACCCATTTGATAATCAGAGGAATCCATATTCTGCACATCCCTCTTTAGCCCTTCACATCTCAATGAAAATGTTTCTGCATCCTGATTTTATGAAGACTAAATTAGGATTCACATATCAACTTATTTGATACAATTAAGTCTACTTTGACTGGAAAATATCAAGATACAAATACTTGGTCAAAGTGTTAATGAACCAAAAAAAAAAAAAAAAGAAACAAAAAATGGAAACCTTCTGTTGGAAAAATAAGATGATGATGATTATTATAACCAAAAAAGAATAGCGGTGGGGTGGGGTTTGGGAGGCAAAAGAGTCTTCATCAACATACTTGAGCATTTGCTTCACTTTGCTCTACAATACCACATCTACTGCGGTATTCATGAAGCTCCCTAGAAAGATCCTCATTAGCAGCTTCAAGCCAAGCAATCCTTTCTTTGAGAACCTAGGCAAGAAAAAATATTAGAAACTTGATATATCCTCCCATGAAGAGAGATAAAGAAAGAGAACCAGGGGCGAGGGGGGCCAAGAGGATGAACAGTTAACTTGAATCAGCTGAAATAGAGTTTCAAAGCACTTATATACCTGTACTTCATCAGATGAAGCTCCTCCCCCTCGTGCACAGAGTAGCTCAGCCTGCAAGTATTCCAGTCGTTGTTTCATCCTTAGCATCTCACTGGAAACTGGATCTCTGTTAACCTATACCAACGAAATAAGAAATAACCCATCAGATAAAAAAGCATGTGTAAAGCATCTTTATCTCCATTACAACATTATGAAAGTTTAAAAGTAAGATTGTAGGCTAACAAACAGTGAAGTGAGAAGCTTACAATAGGCTTATTCTGAATATTGCGAGCACGATTAGCATATTTTAGAGTGTTAAGAGTCTCCTCCGCATTAATGTCAGTAGGACTGATACAGGCTGAAAGAAAGCAGATTTTCTGAAGGTTTAAGGAAAGAATAAAACAGAATCCAACTCTAATCATCTGAATATTGCGAGCACGATTAGCATATTTTAGAGTGTTAAGAGTCTCCTCCGCATTAATGTCAGCAGGACTGATACAGGCTGAAAGAAAGCAGATTTTCTGAAGGTTTAAGGAAAGAATAAAACAGAATCCAACTCTAATCACAAAATAGAGCATACAATAAACGAATCTCTTCAAGCATCAGGAACCATTGCATTTCCACACACATACAGACTGAGACAACTTGCTATACAAAAGGGCACCATACAAAAGCACATAATAGAAGAAATAGACATTAAAATGCAAAAACTAGCACAGAGACAGGTCTATTTTTAGCATTAGAGATGATAAAACATGTCCTTTTTTTTAGGGGTTTGGGGGGGGGGGGTACATTTGATCCTACTACAATATTAACAGTCACTAAAAGAAAATATGATAAATATAACCCCTTTATCATAATAAGATTCTTTTTTGCATTAGAATCAAGCTGAAAATAATGTGTTAACATTTAAGTTGGTGCAAATTGTTCAAAAAAAAAAAAAATCCCATTGTCTTCCCCACCCCCCACCCCCACCGGGGGGGACTTTTTCCCTCCTGTATCCCCTTTGCCAAGGCTCCTCCTTGGGTAATCTCTCCCCCCTTGTATTTAGTTTTCCCTTTCTTCGGTAAAGAAATACTTATTCATCCAAAAAAATAAAAAAAGAAGGGAGAAGGAAATGTTTCATGTCTAAAAGCCTCTATAATAAAGCACCAAGAGATTGTAAGAAAACACATCTAGGTGTATCAATGAATTTTGGCTTTGAAACCGGAAAAGGGACTAGAAGGAGTACTCTTTTTAACTCTTTGAACCATGTATACAAATATGGGAAAAAGGATTCCATCGAATATGCCAGTGACGTGTTTTCACTTCTAGTATTTTAGGCTATTACCTCATTTTAGTAATCATATATTGCCAAATTCACCAAACATTTTATATTACAAAGTTTCTGACAGTAAGACTTACTTGAATACGCCATTAATATATTTTTAGTTGATGAAACAAAGAGTAAAATTGTTAGGATTAAAAAGAATAAGAAACTCATTCTCTTTTACTATGCTAGTAGTAACCAGTGTCAGTATCTCATGTCATCATGTCAAAATGGGTACTCCTCAGACATGTAGGCATCAATGCGAAGACACTGGTCAAACAGAATTTAGTAGAAGTTATACTCTCTTTCAACATAATCTAACTTACAATAGAAGGTATCATCCTCCAGTTTTTTTCCACTGAACATGCTGAGATTTTCCATCCTTGAATTATCATAAAGAGTCCTTCAAATTTCCAACGGCAGAGGAACTGAGTATGCAGTTCTTGCCTTCCAGTCGTTTTTATTTTCCTGTTGTTCAAGGTACAGGTCTTAACAGGTGCTACTATCTCACAGCAACAACTCCAAAATAGTGGCAAAGGCCCTTACTTTTCCACCATAGGTTGTATAGAGTAGAAGAAGTCAGCATCACAGACATCTTCTACCTCGAGACATATGCCCTCTTCAAAAATCTCAATCACGTTGAAAACAGCTTTCAAGATGCATCTCAAAGCAATTTATTCACCTCATTGCTATCTCAATCATGCTTCCAACCAACATAAAGACAACAAAGGTTTCATCTAAATATGCTTTACGTTCCTCAGAAAACAAAAAAAAAAAATCCATTTTCTAGATAAGAAAGGAATCATTTAGTGCCCCCCCCCCCCCAGCAACAGAAAAAAGAAAAAGACAAAACTGTCGAATGGCTTTAACACGACCATATTCGAAACAGTAAAATTGGTACACACACAGTCACAACTAAAAATGAGTGAGGAAAAGTTCCATTATACCTATCATAACAGTTCTGCTGTTTCCACCAAGTGAATCCTGCCATAGATAAATAATGTGAACTTATAATTATAAATTATAAATAAAAGAAATCACTAAAGGGGCAATCCCCACACCCCCTACCCAATAAAGGGGGGTGCTAATAGTAGAATATGAGGCCAAAAATGATCAAACAGAAGAAGCTACGAGTGCTACACGGGAAAGACTTCCACGACAAGCAATTGAACTCCCATCACCTATTAACTCTTCACAAATAGATGGAAAAAAAAAAATTTAAATGTCCACCACCCTCAAAATCACTCTTTTCATAATAGAAGGATTATATACATGAATATACATGTAGAAATGTTGTGAGAACAACCATTTAAACCTAAAAATCAGGTCAAACCTGCAAAAGCCGAGTAAGTTTACTGTCCCGATAAGGAACATGCATGCCTTCTTTCCTCTTTTTCTCATCTCCGAGGGCACTTATGACATTACCAAGCGCAAGAAGCCCCCTGTTAATGTGAACTCCTGTTTAAGAGAAAGAAGAAAGAACATGAGCTTACTTTGACTCCTGAAGGTACATCTGAATATGTTATATAAGCATGCAGTCTACCTACCTTCCTTAAAACGAAGTCCATCGGAACCTGTCCTCTTAGCACGCTCTGATCCAGCAAGATCTACCAAATGGAGCTTTGCACATAGATATTCTTCACTTGTATCTTCATTCTGGCAGTTATTGCTGGGGGAAACTGGATTTACTTTGCGCATCTGCTCCAATGTGATTGTGAAGATGGCATGCGAACGGCTTTTATAAAGATGAGAAATATGAAAGAAAAAATTTCATCCAAGTCAGAGTAGCTGCTGAAGACTAAATTTTTTTTTTAGTCAGAAAAGAGTAACGGTTGAGCTAGGACATGATTAGGCATTTAGGCCCATCCCATTTATTCTCAACTTTGTAATCAAGAAGCCAGACAGGTAGGAGGGATTTTCATTCTGCAATAATTTCATGATATAAGTGCAGAAAAATATTTTTCATATCCAGAGTAGAAAATTTGAGATACCTGGTTTCATGGACGCAATGGACACAAAATAATGAAGTAGCAACAGCAGCATTACAATATTTTGATTAAAAGAAAAAAAAAAAATTGCTCATTAGTTTAACCGCAAAACTTGCTTTCTGAGTTGACCAAGATAATTTGAGCTTCCACTGGAATTTATGCATAATAATAAGTGCCTCCTAATTCCTAATAACAATGCCCTGCTTCACCAATGAGTTATTTCCCAAAGAGAGGCCCATCCATGACCTTTCTCCTATAAAAGTGCCCTTCCATTCTGGTATCTCAACCATGAAATTCCCTTGTTTTTTCTGATACAATACGAGGTGCCTCACTCATTATAATTGATTCAATCGATAGTAAAGAGAATGGATCAGTCATTTAGTTAGATATATTTTTACTAATATAATTGATTCAATTGATCATAAAGAAAATAGACATATCACTAGCTAAAATAGTTCAAAATACAGGATACACATCAACTCAAGCCCTTTCCCAACTACTTAAGTTTGGCTACTCAAGTCAGTTCTTCTGTTTGACTTCTATCTAGGGCAATATCTTAAATTCCTCTCTCTCTCCATTGATGAGGCATCAACAGGGCCCTCTATACCGTATCTCTGTCAAGCTTCTATGATGAAAGTTTTCTAGGTAAACCAGGTCAACCTGGACCAGGAGCATACAGAGACCATGATAACAATGTTATTGAATAATTACCATAAAAACAATGCGTTTTGGATAATTACCATTTTGGCCCTATGAAGGTAGCAGATTTGACTATGACAGAGCCAAAGTGATAGGGCTATACTCGCTAAACTGCAAGTATTATAAAAACCAACAAGTAGGACCGTAGAACAGAAATTCCAGCAACAAGAGAGGACCGATAGATACGGAACCAAGGCTCAGATCAAGCCCAAGTTCTGGTTGAATGTGGGAAATAGGTAGGAGAACAATACTTCCAAGTTTGATAGGAATCCAAGGGTTAGACTGATTGTTACAATACTTCCAAGTTTGAAGGACAGAAATAGAAAGTGTAGGGATAGATTTAGTAACAATCAATAACAAACAAAGTGCTGGTCAGATCAACACCAAATGAATGCAGGGCCTGGTAGTTAGATTTTCCATGCCTGAGAAGCACTTATGGTTGCATTTGTGTTTTATACAGTTGGGGGGAGTCAATGGTTGATGTCTACTGAAAGGACTGACTACACACAGGCCGATCGGTGTACACAATATAAATGGTAATGGGGGTGACACTCAATAGGGTTTCTACTGCCCGTGTAGGGAGAACATCCAAGAGAGAGCTGTCAGATTTTGATTTCCAAGGCCTTGGTCAATGTTTTATAAAGAGTTTGCAAAAGCTGTTATTCTATGATTAAATTAATTATATTTGAAAAGCGTTTCAAATGTTTTCCTGTCCAATCTATGGAACTGACACTCTCGTATTTGATTGCAATAGATTTATATCATGATGGTGATTTATAATCCATGGTTGCAAGGTCTATTGTGAATGTTTGCAGTGTGAGGGGAGAGTGTAATGAAAATATCTACCACTGGGGATTTCCAGGTTACACCTTTTGTAGTGTCATCCTTAAATGCAGTTAAGGATAACTTACATGCTACCCTTTAGGATCAAACCACTTTGCGTGATTTAGACTTTGCGTGATTTAGACCGTTAGATTGTGAAATCTCCTGATTAAACTTCTTCTATATAAGAATAGGCTTACGCCAAAATTCTGATTGCACAACTCTAATAATTAAAAACTAAGTGAGGAAAGAGATTGAAGAAAGGGAGAAGAGTCTCCTTCGTCTTCAACCTCAAGAATTTGGCCACTGGAGAAGGTGCAAGCTTTGGTGATCATGTTCGAGTGTTGCATTCCTTTTGGAGGAGCACGCCAATAATGTGTTCTAGGTAACCTACGCATTCATTCCCCTCTAAGATTGTTTGAGATGTATTCAGATCCTCATTCCTAAAAATATTAGTATGAGATATCTCTAATAATTAAAGCTAAGTGAGAAAAGAGATTGAAGAAAAGGAGAAGAGTCTCCTTCGTCTTCAACCTCAAGAATTCAGCCATTGGAGAAGGTGCAAGGTTTGGTGATCATGTTTGAGTGTTGCATTACTTTTGGAGGAGCACGCCAATAATGTGTTCTAGGTAACCTACGCATTCATTCCCCTCTTAGATTGTTTGTGATGTGTTCATTGAGATCTCATTCCTAAAAAAATTTGTATGAGATATCGTATCAAATCACTTCCGCCGCCACCTTCAGTAGTGATGCCTCGTAAATCAAGGAAAATAAAATTAGAAACTAAAGATACTACTAAGTAACGAAAATAGAAACTATCTAATTAATCCCATATAGGAACCAAATCCCTAATATTTGGGCTTATAGAATTGGCCCATTACAATAGAGAACCGAAAAATACTAAGCCCACGGCCCATATAACCCATAGAGCATTCAAAATTGAGCCTAACTTAACCCAAGAAAGTGAACCAAACCGAAAACAATAGCCCCATCTTCTCTTCTTGCTGAAATTCTACATCACACAGACACTTCTTCTTGGTATTGAACCTGTGCAGCTCCCTAGAGTGGCCTTAGTTATAATGGAAACTGAACATTTGGTGGTTGTAATAAGTTGGATATCCTCTTTGGATTTTGGGAAGAGGAAGTTTCCCCACTTCCAGAATTAGAGATCTTTATGGTCTTCTAGGAATCTCTCATTTCAATGCTAGATCTAGCAACCCATTTTTTGTGACTTGGCTAAGGAAGGGATTGTGAACAGGTCTTTCTACTGATGTCCCAACTTGAGATGCAAAGGGGACTGTGCATATTTAGTGTTGACAATATTTATCCTTTTTATTAATCTTTTCCAAAAAAGAAACTCTCTCATTAAAAAAATTATGAAGTGAGGTTGAAACCCTAAAAATACTACGAAGATAAGGGAATTTGATGCGTTGGAGCATGACTCACAGGAGAGTGGAATCTTTATTGCGGGAATCAGACAGTGGATATTAAAGATTAGAAAGTAAGGGCTAGTAGCATACATATTAAGAAGATACAGGAGCAAGACGAGAACCAATATGGTAAATTACATATGGAGTAATGAAAACATAGAAGAAGCTTAAGCTCTACAAACTCCCAAATTAAGAAAAATAACATGGTCAAGCAGAATTCTTACTCTGTTATGAGAGGAAACATTTATAAAAATAACTTACAATTATAAAAAGGTAGGGTATTAACCTGGACTGGTTGTTCATGTTTGTACTCCCTGTTGCCCTGCTCAATGATCCTTGTTCCAAGCAAGCAGCCATTTCTTTTAGTGAACTAACTGCAACTTCAGTTGATCCAGCTAATGTTATAACTCCATTTGATGTTTCACGAATTTGTATTGGTGGTTTCCCTGGGACTGTAACTTTTGCAGCATGTCCATTAGCTGTATCAGGTTTTCCAGCAGAGGTCGTATCCAACAAGTCGCGTACTTCTTCTTTTAGAATCTTCACATCCAAACCCTCTGGTTACATATCACTATAAGGAAGGAAAAGCATGGTATATAATCATAGAATAGAATTTTTAAGAAGTGCTGGCACACAATTGCAAAACTTAGTGAATAAAAATGTTAACCACAACAAAAATGTTTGGATGGGTAGGTTTGATAGGAAAGAAGTTGGGAAATTGTCACCAAAAATAAAAATAAAAATAAAAATAAAAAACTTGCAGCCAGACCAGGTTTTCATCTACAGCAAGGGAGAAAATCACAACACAAGAAACCTCTGAAACCAAGGAATCCTGCTACCTTTCTAGTTGCAAGTAAGTAGAAAAACACATAAAAGACCTTTTATATCTCTTTTATTCATCCAAAAAAAAAAAATAGAAGAACAGAAGAACTTCCTGGAACAAAGTGACTGAGTTACATCATCTCATGCTTTTTCTAACCCCAAGAACAGTGGCAGAAACCAAAAAACATACAATAGCATCTGCCTGCCATTAAGCTGAATAAGGTGGGGCCAGGCGAGGCCAACATTGGACCCTTTAAGCTTTCAGGTCAACCTTGGGAAACTTTGATGTCCAATTGGTGGAGTCAAAGTCAACCATGACTGACCTGGATACTATTCTTGTTTGCTTATATCCACTTCAATGGCATCCATTGCTTCTATATTGTGGAGCTTGTTTAGGTTTTTAGAGCAATAATACTACATGGAAGCCAAGAGTTTCTTCTTTGTCAGCACTATCTTAACAGTTAGCAGTATCACAATGACTGTACAATGTTTCCAAGTTTTCTTATGGGCATTCCTTATTCTTGAGCAGTAGTTCAATCTCTTCTGGGATAAAAATGATCAACTGAAAGTTAATACTGGATCTGATTCTCATGAAAGCATAGAAACTTTCAAGCAATTCTTCACCCTCCAAACACCCCTTCCACCCCCCCCCCCAAAAAAAAAAAAAAATAAAGGGGGATAATTAAAGCATAACTATTGAAGATCTTTTACATGTCACTCCTACACATCGCAAGTGTTCTCTTAAAGAATGCTGATTTCTTATCAAAAAATGATCTTTAACTGTTCCTCCTAATCATCTTGTGGTTCTTCTAGTGGCAATTCCTTCAGCTTATCCTATTTCAGTTATGTTCCATGAGCTCCAGCTAATGATATGTACTTACTATATCTTGGTAGCATGACTTAAAGAACAAAAAATTAACCACAAAATCAAGTTAGCAGTTTCATACTTTCATTCAAGATAGTCATCTTTGGATGGAAAGACATTTCCTAAGGTTGGTTGGTCCTTGTCAAAGTGCTTCAGTTTTGAGGGGAATAAAGTTAGTCACCAATATGCTCGATTATTCCTATCTGTTAATCATGTAACGATATACCCTACTCCTCATTTATCTAGCATCACCAGTAATGATGGAGCTCAAAAGCTTTCTACATAATAGGCATGTCACCAAGATACTTTGAACTTCAAAGAGTTGATATGTAAGATTTTCAAGTGGATTTCTGATGTAGATAAGCGCTACAAACAATACAGTAGGCTTAAGAAGAAGGAGGCCCATACTTAGGCCCATGGTTCTTCAACTGGGCCTTTTGGTTCAGGCCAGACCAGCAGTTGTCAGGGTGTTACTGGTTCACTAAAAACCAGAATCATGGGGGGCCCAGGGGGTGGATTTTCTTAGTAGTTTCTATTTGTTAGACCTGGTCACCTAATTTGGGTATTTAGTAGTTACTACTTAGCAATTACTTATATCTTTTTTATTTCCTTCGGTTTCTTATTGTACAGGGCAGCCACTCATATGTGTGGGCCTTTTTTCTCACTTTCTATTTTTGTGTTTGCCTTTCTAGAGGTTACTACAAAACCTCTATTTATTGCAAGGACCTTAGTGCCACCAACTATTTTATGAATGAAGAAATCTTGTCTTTTGGGCCTTGTTGCCATGAGAAACAGTGAGACGATTGTATTTAGCTATCGAGCCTCAAAGTTTATGTTTTATGTGATCGCAGCATAAAAAAGAAAGTCTGAATTGATGTTACGTCCATTTCCCTCTGGAATATTATTGTTCGGGTATGGACGGACAACTATCGATATCTAGAAATATCTTTTATAGTGGAGACAATTAGATGCCATGTGGTTAGTGCGATACTGACCACGGCCATACATGAGAGGCCTTGGTCATATCCATTATTCTTTTCCCTTCTCTATTCCTTCTTTTTCTCTTTTGTTTCAATGTATTTCTACTTCAACATTGGTCTCTGTGGAGCTGTCTGAGACCTCCTGAAGTTGTGCTATTACCTGCAGTTCCAAGGAGTTGAATTGCTGTCATCAGTGGACTAAGACTAAGTGAATACCATTCCACATCTTCCCTATCCTGCAGCACCCTACTGCTGATTCACACCCTCCATGTAACTACTATTCTGTGCATCAGAATCAAGTAGTGATTTGAAGGTTTCATCCTCCATTGGAGACCTCCCTCCGACCCAATGCTCGTATAGGTTGAAATGCCAAAATTTAGCCAAATATTTCGGTTTGGACAAAGATCGATATGAAACCAAGTGTGATATCCGGGACCTCGCACATGCGGGGGTTTCATCCTCCATTGGAGACCTCCCTTCGACCCAATGCTCGTATAGGTTGAAATGCCAAAATTTAGCCAAATATTTCAGTTTGGACAAAGATCGAAATGAAACCAAGTGTGATATCCAAGACCTCGCATATGCAGGAGCCTCGTGCACCAGGTACGCCCTTTTTTATTTCATATTTCAGTATCATTTCGGCCAAACCCTTTGTATAAAATGCAAGGATTTGATTGAACTTTCAACCATGTTTTGAGTTTTGGCATTATTTCTCCGGTTTCAGCTCCAAAGAGGAAAACTTCCTAGAAAACCTCAGTTTTTTGTGATTTTTGACCAAACCACTACCACATCTATGTAATAAAACCATGTATAACATTTGATAATTATGAAATGGGTTTCTATTTTATGTTTATTCATTCCTATATTATATTTTAGTTGTTTTAATTAAATAATATGTACTTTGTTTTAGTTCTACTAAATTTTGTGTATACAGCAACCAGAACTTTCCAAGTTTCGAACTAAAATTTTGTGGTTTTGCGAAATATTTGGTTTTGAGACTGGTTGAAACCAGGCTCAAAACCAAAACCTTGAACCTTGCTTCAACCTTAATCTCGCATCATCTGATGGCTGGATCTGCTACCAGTCAGCAAGTTGCTACATCGATCCTTTAGTATCTAATTTCAGACCTGTGTTATTATCTCCTCATCTGGTCATCAGTTCTTCAAGGGATTTTGAAGTGTTCTTCTACTGTTAGTAGCCTGCCATCGACCATGAGTTGAGTTCCATCTACTGGTCATTTTGCTGGACATTCGTAAGTTACAAATTTCTGAGATTACTTACTAATTTCAGTACTTTGCTCATATGCCCTAATCTTCTCATTGAATTACTACCATATTAGGAGGGATTGTTCACCTATACTAGGGTGTTGTTTAATCCTAGTTCCATGATCATCTGAGTTCTGGTTTGATAGTTATTATTAGCTTTCTTTTCTAGCCTTGTTCATTACACCTTACGGTTCTACCTTGTGGGTGGTTTTTGTGGTTATTTGTTGCTGAACCTAGGAACCATTAATTTCATATTAGATATAAAAATTTTCCTCATCCTACCAGATTTTCATGAAATATTTTGTTTACTGCTTTATAGGTAGAAAGCCTGTCCATAATCAACTCAATATGGTAAGTTTTCTGCCTGACTCCAAACAGACACTTAAATGGAAAATCAAAAAAAAAAAAAAAAGGCATTGATAAATCAGTAAAATAAAGGTATCAGTATGCGGCCATGCAAGCCTGCACAATGCACAAATCATTATAAATATATAATGGTAATAAAAGAACTAACTATGAACAACTTATTTAGCAATATTGATCCCACAGATGTGCTTACTAGAAAAACAAACAGATGAGCAATTAAGTTTGCAGTCGATAATGATGAATCACATGGTCTATCCCCTTCCTCCATTTCTTACAACTGGACTGAGACATGCCAACACAGACAAGGTGCAGCATAATCAACAAGAGGAAAGCATACTCTTTTCTTTTCTTTTTCTATTTCCCCCCCCCCCCTCTTTCATTCGCTTTCAGAAGAGAGAAGCGTAGTGCTTGGCCTTGGTTATGATGCCAGATACTGCAAGATGACGCTTGCCGCTTGACATCAACCTTCTTATATATTTTACAATCTACTGAAGTGTGATAAACTTGCTGACTAGAATTGTCTTGGTTAAAAATGAAAGCAAAAAGCACTAGCCGTAATAAATAAGCAGGCATGAGCAAAGGTAACATCTATGCCATTGAAGTAAGAATTCAAAAAGAAAAGAATCAAATGAACCTCAATGAAGGAGACATGTAATTGGAATTCAGTGTGGTGCTTCAAACTTTCAATCTGGCTAAATAAAGCATTCATAACTTGAGGGATTAGTCCTGTTGGGCAACCATCTCTAAAGCCAGTACCCATGGTATATGTTTTCCCGGAACCCGTCTGCAACATTTTAAGATGTCAAAGAACTAACATTTTAGAACAAATTCTTCCCCCTCTTCCCCCCCCCCCCCCCCCCAAAAAAAAAAAAACCCTCATTCATTTTCAGAGGGTAAATGTAACACTTTACCTGACCGTAGGCAAGAACAGTGCCATTATATCCTTGAAACAAACCATCAACAAGTGGAGCAACACATTCTTCAAAGATTGCAGATGATGAAGAACCACTGCTACCGTAGACATGATCAAAAGTAAAGGAATGTGTTCCAATTTGTACCTGCACCAGTGTCACAACCACCAGGAAATATTCAACAAATATAGCATACCCAGGTGCATTCAAAAGCACAATAAAAGCAATAAATTGTCAGAAGTAAATGATTAGTTTGATAAACTTTTAATAAAAATTCAACAAATTATTTAAGTTCCTAGTATCACAAATGACACAAATTAACGTGTCCCTCCCCCCCCCCCCCAAAAAAAAAACCCACCTTAGAAAATAAAGAGGTGGCTACGGAACATTTTAACTAAGGCTTAGTCGCAAACCATAGCACTTCTTTAACCTTCTTTAACCTTCAAATGATTTGTTTAACATGGAGGCATAACATGATCAGTGGGATTGTCATTACCAGAATTTCCAAGGTTAAATTCTATCTCTAGCCTCCATCAATTTTTATCCTACAGCTTCTTAATACAAATAGATTTTCAAATACAACACACGTGCAGCCTCTAAGCCTCCCAGTATCTCTTATGACAGACCTGTTGCCGCTAGATCAAGGGCATCAAAAGTTTACAAAGATTGAACCTCAGATAAAATTAAGTGTTCAAAAGGATGGAATGCCATCTCTTTTGAGATTCGAAATAAAATCCTTCATAATTGTGTTGTATGCCCAGACTCAAGCAGGAATAGGTATCTTTCTCTCTCTAGGGATCTTCCTCTTATTACTCACCCCCCCCCTTAATTTTATCATATCATCTTTGGTCTTTGTTTGTACATTCCCCCTTCTAGTATTTGTTTCGTGTACCCCCCCTGGTTTTTGTTGTATCCCCCCCTTGGTATTGTTTGTTTTTAGACACTTGTGTTAGGGTTCTCCCCTTTGAATTGCCATTGTGGCTTGTATTTTGTTTTTTCTTTCTTCTATTCTAATATATTATCTATTCACCAACCCCCCCCCCAAAAAAAATAGAAGTATAAGATTTTGAACAGTGTCAGTGATGTAGATCCATACTTTGGGCTAGCTTATCACAGGAGGTAGCCCAGCCCAAGAAGCCCCAATCGCCCCACTTAAATGTGAGCTTTAGTGATATTAAATAAGGGCCCATTGGGCCATCGACTCTCACTTATTTTATTAAGTTCTAATTTAAGTTAATAAGGCCCTTTGGGCCCATCGATTGTACTCAGCCTATTAGAGGCTCTTAGTTAATGACTCCATGTTGGAGTTCTAGTATAATCCTACTTGGAGTCCAACTCCTATTATGTAATGTCTAATCCTACTTGGAGTCTAACTCCTAGTTATGGTATGACTGCTAATCTGCCCTCTATATATAGAGGAGCTTATGTACTCTTATTTCTCAGATTTGAATAAAAAAAATTGCAGTCAATTGCTGAGAACAGCCGGGATAGCTGTGGGTGAGAAGCCCGGGCCGAGATAGCCACCCCTCCCCCACATTCCTTTGTCTCCTCTTTATTTTCTGTGAATTTACTTGCTGGGAGAAACCAGATCAGAGCTCAGATCTGTTATAGTCCCTTAAACCCAGAATCGATCAGCATTATCCCCTCCCTTTTGAAGACCAATCGATCTTCAATTCTGCCCTATCTTAGGTCTGATTCTGCAGGCCATACTGAGGACTGGTTCTACTCCCCAAAAGGGCCATTCGATCCTCTCTTGAAGTCCATCCGAAGCTGCTGGTTGCTGTCCCTGAAGTTCTTGGGTTGTTTTCTCTCTCCTATGTCAGATTTCAAGAAAGTATATATCTCTTAAACCAGCCGTCAGAACCTTATCAGCTTTGAGGGTTTTTGTACCCTTGGTGGGCCCTACCTGCGACCACAAGCACAGCTCAAATAGAGCTCTCCAAGTCCAGCCGCAGCTCTCTCTCTTGGACCCTGCACAGGTCACTTTCTCTCTCCTCTGGTTTGATTTCTTTTTCTGGTTTTTGGGAGGTGATTTGCTTGTACTTTGTGGGGTTATTTCTGGTTTGTGTTCTCTTGCTCTTCTAGTTTATTTCTGGTCATTGTAAAGTTAGTTTTAAAGTCTTGAGTTGTCTTGTTTGGGGTTATAATCTGTTGGAGGTAGTTTACTTGTAACCTTCTTCTACATTAGTCAGTCTAGGCACAAATTCCACCAGACTCCACCCGTAACTTTTTAAAGTTTCAAATATCTTTTAGGGACAGGCCAGTTTTAGTCAGACATAGATTAAAACTTCCAAAGGAGTTCTATAACTTCTCTGGTCACTGGTGCTAGGAAGACAAGTCCCAGCTGTACACAAAATAATTAAGAAATGAACGCAGCAGAGAAAAAATTTGTTAGGAGGAAAGAAACTGAGGTGAAACCTCCTTAAAGAGCTTCTTAGAGCCTCCCATGAGTTTTGGAGGAAGTTGTGGCTCCAAAACACAGATTTTCTTAATTGTCAAAATAACGATCTTCAAGACCCTTGCAAAAACACTAACCCAGTTCAAGGGGTTGAGAAACCAATTCATTTATTCCAACTAAAACGCTCAACTCTAATGCATACAATGACCTAAGTAACCCTAAATTCAACTTTACTACTAAAACTTTACAACTTAATGTCTGGCACCTCCTTAGTACCATGAAAGATAAGATGATGCAAAAAAGGGAAGAAACAGTCATCTAACACATTGCTGCCAGCTGCATGGCCAGCAGCCTTCAAGGCCACCAGCTATGCTCAGCCGGCAGCTGCTTGGCCGTTGCCCTCCGCAAGGCCGACGCCCCTCCGCCATGGCTGTCACCTCCGCTAGGCCAGCTGCCTGCTTGGTCGTGCCCCTCCGCCATGGCTGCCTTCTTTCTGGTGGTGCTCTGATTCTCGTCTTGGTGGCTTGGAAGATGATAATTGAGATAAGTTGGTTTAGGTTTGTGGAACCTACCTGGAATTGACTTGGTTGCCCTTCTGCGTTGTAATGGCTTCCTTGCTCTTGTCTATAAGTCCACGTGGGGTTTTGAGTTGTATTGGACATGTTAGTGTGTCCTTTGTTTCTTGCTGCCCATCTGGGCCTAAGATGTAGTCCTTAATGGGCTCTTGTTACCCTTTTCGAGGTTTTAAAATTTTCCCTTCGGGGCTGTATTTTCCCTCCCCCTTCTTTTAATGCATTTAATATTCAACCAAAAGGAAAAAACGCATTGCTCTTAAATATAGCATTTATTGGAAGGCAAAGGAAGGAACTACAAGCATAAGCAAGCAAGAGGAACCCCAAACAATTATCTTTTTAAATGGAGGGGAGCGTACATTAAAAAGGATAAATCTAAAAGAAAAAAGAAGGTCGAGAAGATAGTTCAGGCATGTGCAGAGAAGACTAATGACCCCACCAGTGGAGTGATATTTGCAAATTGGATCATAAGGGACAAGATAAAGCTTTAAACATTGTTGGTGAAGGTAGTGGAACCACAAAATACTTGAGGATTTACAATTTAATAACAGATATGACCTACAAAGAAGGGAAGGAAAATAGAATTCATGCAACCAAGCTAAGAAATTATGAGGCTTTGTTGAGTTGAGCTAATCTATACCCCTTTTCTTCTTCTTCTTCTTCTTCTTCCTTTTCTTTCATCTTTGTTTTTCTTCTCTTTTTTTTCTCAGCAACAAAGGTTGAATTGGTTTAAAATTAAATGGAGGTTCGGTACACTAAATCACAAAGGCAAAGTCATGTCTCCACTTGTTTCCTCTTAGCCCCAAATCTAGTATCATGTCATTTACCAACCTACAGACTTGCAAAACAAATTGTTCAACGATAGTTTGAGAGAAGTCTCAGAAATAGCTGAAAGAACTCTTAGATAATTGTTACACCCTTTTCTTGAACTAATCCTTAAGTCTTGATCTAACCTGTTTCACCACTCCAACCTTCCCCCCACCCTCCCCCCTTCTTTTTCTTCTGATAGGTCCAATAACTTCAACTTCAATCGTCAAATACCTGATTTGAAGTACCTAATACATTGATTCAAGTTACATATCACCGATCTGCCTCAAGTACCACATTAAGTACATATTCATGGAAGGCAGTCACCTAGTTGCCTGGCCTGCAAGGCACTAATAAAGCGGATCCTCTACAACTCAGTACTCAATAACTAGAATGCAAGCCCAACAGGGTAAAAGGAAAGAGTAACAAATAGTGTTTTCGGAAATTCACTCCTGAAAGACCACAACAGGCATGTCAAGGAAAATGATTTTCCTTTTGATCTGATTGGACCCATAGTTTTCTGCACACTGAGTTGCTGAGGATATGCACTCAAGATTGATAACCTAAGCATTTTGACAAAAGTAGGTAGCATTAATGAACTACAATGAAAACAGAACAGCTAGCGATGGTAAGAATACAGAAGATAATGATACAGATACAAATCGCGGAAGGTAGTGGGAACAGAGAATTTGTATGCTATTATTCTACCCATGTTTATGCACCTGTCCTGAGAAGGATGATGATATTAGTTAATGTTGGCTGTGGACTGAGAATTAAAAATATATTTGAGGAATAATAATGATGTCAACACTGGGTATCCTATCAGCACTAAGAAGGCTTGAATCTGACCGTAAATCATAAAACTGGTTCTAAGTAGCATGTAAGATTAGACCATCTCTTTTATCAAGGTTATGGATCACACAAAGGATTTGATTAAAATTTTGAGGCTTTGGGCCTCATCATTCTTTTTATCATCTGATTTGGCCATGCACTAGTCAGAATTAGTTCAGCAGCTTGTTATGTCAAAGTCAAAACTTCAGTTTACCAATCTCCGATTTCTGAACTTTAAGATGAATAAGAGGATCACAAATCACATGATTAATCATTAATTGTTATTCATCTAGCTCTAAAGTCAGAATGTCAATCCTGTGAAAATCATATTACAGTATTATGCATGTAAAGTAATCAAAATTATAAAACGAAAACACCGAAATAAAAAGAAAATAAATTTTCAGTATTCATGGTTTTCCCTTAATTTCAGCTTCCATGAATGGAAAACAGAAAAGTTTGCTTGCAGGGTTCGATGTCAAGAATAAAAGCATGTATTTGCACTGCATGGTCAAAAGCTAAGAGCATGAAGCAATTAGCTTCAGGAATTAAAAATATGGAAATATGATAACAACCCTTTGAAGTGTTGCAGATTTTTCTCTACACCAGTAACCTAATAGACATTATTGATGACAAGAAAGAATGATAGAAATAGTAATGAAAGGAAGGATTTGGCACAATTAAATTGGAAACGAAGAAGTAAGTTTCTGGCTAGGTAGTAAGTGCAATAGTGCCAACCTATAGGGAATAAAAAGAAAAAGGAAAGTACATTTAGTAGAGAAACCTTAATCCATCACACTCAGAAAACTCAATAGATAATACTGCAAGAATCAACCGGATAATCCGTTTCGTCTTTTGGACTGAAAGAAACAAAAACTGTGTCCAAGGAATTTCCCAAAAAGGAGCTGAACTTGAATAGAAAGGTGTAATTTATAAATCTCTGTAAATTAACAAAAGAAGCAATCCTGAACCCAGAGCAAATTACCAAGGATCCAGTAAAACAAGTAAGGGAAATCGGGTCTACCAAAGGAGAAAGACGGGAAATTTGGTTCAATCGTAGCCGGAGAATCAAACGTCGCACATGTGGCGAGAGCAACAGGTGGGTCAATTCAGGCCGAAACGTCCAAACACCACACTAGATCATAAAAGCAGATTTCCCAAGCAGAGGAAGAACAAGAGAAGAAGAAAAGGGAAAAAAAGAGAGGAGAGAAAAAGGAAACAACTCCTTTTCTAATGGTCGAGTAAGACAATTGCGGTCGTCAGTTTCTCATAAGAAGAAAGTAGTCTCACGATACAAGAAAGGAACCCAAAAAAAAAAAAAATCTCAGTAATCAAACTGCAACTAACCACAGATCCAGATCTCTCCAAACCGGTTTTCATCTTGTGAAGTGGGGGAAATGGGAGCATGAATCCGAGAGGAAAATGAACAAACCCAGACTGACCAGTGATTATCACTGACCACTGGCCATTTCAGTTTACAACCTGAGGATTAAAGTCTCCGTCTCTTCAACAACACTGTTGGCTCTATCTATCAACACAGTAAAGAAAGAGGGAATGTGAGTACCTGGGGCTTTCCGGGAACGACAGTGACACAGTCTTTGCATCCTTGAAGCCTTTCATCACCGATGAGCGGACGGATGTGAACAGCAACCTTTACACAGCAATCCTCAGCGCCTTCCATTGGTAGCATAGTGAGAGAAAGAGACAAGAGGAGGAAGAGAGAGAGAGAGAGAGAGAGAGAGAGAAGCAGAGAAATTGAGCGAAAATGAAAACCTGTTCTACCAGAAAACCACTCTCATTGTTTGGATACTAGAGATTTGGATGAAGAAAATGACCCAGCAACAGAAGAACAGAAAGAGAGAATTTTGACGAGAGAGAGAGAGAGAGTCACTAGTGACTAGTGCAGGGAAGGGAAGGGAAGAGAACAACAACCACTATCATTTTCCTTGCTCTTCACTGCACTACTTCGGTGCGGCTGGTACTACTGCTAACTGGTATAGCGGTATGTATGTAGTGTTACCTATACGACATTTAACTTTTTCCTCACACTTTCTCATATTACCCTCCAATCACTGGAAGCATTTAAGCAACAAGGTATGTACCATTTGTACATTCAAATGCCAACAAACCTCCACGGCTCCACCCATACTAATATACTATATTTATTAACAACTAACGAACAAGAGTACTCTACTTTCCCATTTATTACCATTTTTCACCTAACTCATCCCCCACTAGGGGGTCAATCGGTCGAGCAGGTCGGTCTCGGTCGGGCTTGACCACTTGAAAGCTTTACACCGTAAATACTGGTTTAAGTAAATGGATTTAGCTTTGGGGAGACACGATATGTTTTACAATCGGTCAGTCGATGTCAAGCTTTAATCAAGCTTCCTTAAATGGGTCTTAATGGGCCCTTAGCGGGGCTATGGACCTATTTAAGTCTAAAAGGGTAACGTGCATGCTTTAAAATTCTTTTCTTTAATTGGTTGAATGCCAAAAACTATGTGACGTAAATCTTTAATAAAAAAAAAGAAAAATGATATGAAATTATGGTTTTTCTCAGTAAACATCACTCTCCTCCCCTGAACTAAGGCGAAATATCAATTTGACCCACCATCTTTTCAAAAATATCACTCCCCTCCCCTATAAGAAAAAGTTGCTCTCTAACAGAACCAACCGTTAGATTTGGTTGTTAAGTCAAGTTAAATTTTTTTATAATCCCCAAAAGACCCTCCTAATTATGAAATGCCTAAGATACCCCTGATATTCAGCCCTCTTCTTCTTCCTCTTCCTCTTTCTGTGCCTACTGAACATTATCAGGCCCTGAGGGTGGAGTCCTGCTTATCGATTGATGGGAGGAGTGGGCTCCCTAGTTCGCCAACTTTTGAGTCGAAGAGGAAGAACGGAAGGAGGAGGCGTGAGATGTAAAGTTCTTCGTTCAATTACAAGAGGGATGAGTAGCTTCGTAGGATTTCAGGGAGAATGTTCTTGAACGGGGCTAACAAAATTGCTTCTCTGTTTACTCAACAGAGCAGGAAAGGAACCAACAAGGATACCATGATTGTTTGGGAGGTATTTTTCTCTTTACCATCTCAACATGGTAGTTTGTCATTCAATGAATTATTTTTCCCTTTTAAGTCATGGAGTTTGTTTGGGTTCTTCAATTTGTTGGGATTTACGGACCCGTTGAATAAAGAAACATTAAAATCTGTTCACAGTTTGTACCGAATTGGAGCTTCATAGCTTTTGGGTTATTTTCCCTTTTTATGGTTTTCACCTAAGAATTTGCTTCACATATTTTCCTTTTTTCACTTTTAAAGAAATAAAAGGAGGAACCAGATCTGGAAAAAACCCGAGAAGCAATAGGTGAAGTAGCGGTAACGGGAGAGGTTTTGGTGAGGATGGCTATTCCCAAGAGGAGGAAAAGAGCAAGTGTTCATCCCTTCTTAGATCGATTCGAGTTGTTCTTGTTTCAACGACAGAGAAAGAGGAAGAGGAAGAGATATCAGGGGTATCGTGGGTATTTCACAATTAGGAGGGTATTTTGGAGATTATAAAAAAAATTAACTTGACTTAACAACCAAATCTAACGGTTGGGGCTGTTAGATAACATCTTTTTCTTATAGGGGAGGGGAGTGATATTTTCGAAAAGGAGTGGATCAAGTTGATATTTTGCCTTAGTTCAAGGGGGGAGAATGATGTTTACCCAAAAAAAAAAAAAAGAGAGATTCTGACCATTACAATTTGCAAAACAAAGCTTAATTAAATCAAATCAAATCATACTACAAAGCATAAGGTAAGAAAGCTTAAAAAGTTTATTCTTAGTAATGGAAACGAGTCAATTCAAGCCTAACATATAAATGTGTCGGCTTGATCGGGCACCTGACAGGCTAACTACCTGCACCATGAATGAGCCCAACACGTTTATTAATTGGGCCGGTCTAGCTCAGGTCTTAAACATGTCGGGCTCGATCGGGCCTATCGGTGTAGGCTCAGAATTGACACCTTTATCCCCCCACCATTAGACACGGATCCTCTCCACCCAAGCCACCCGCGTTGGGTGCCCAACACACATTCAACGGTTGGGAGAACGTTGGGGTGTGTGTTCAGGTCCTCCCAATCATCGAATGCATGTTGGGCCTCCAGCATGGTTGAAGAGGATCTAAATTAAATGTTCCCAACCTTTGGATGTGCGTTGAGTGCCCAACATGGCTGGAGAGGATTTTGTTTCTTAATTTTCTTCTCCTGCTACGAAGGGGATCTAGCTCCTCTCCAGCACACTACATCCAATGCAGCATTCAACAACTAGGAGGACCTAGACACGCACTTCTAAGTTTTCCCAACCGTTGAATGCCGAATTGAACACCCAACATTTTGGAGAGGATTTTTCCCCTTGTATCCCTCGCAAAAAACAATTCAAGCCGGACCGGATATGGAAATCCATCCATTTGATGGATTGGGCTTCCACAGTATACCAAGCTGGCAGGAAGGTTTAACTTTGGCCGAAAGTAATAGCTTGCAACAATATTGGAATATTGGAATATTGGAGCTTACAAGTTGGGAAGGTACTACTACGGAGAGGGAGGAGGGGAAGGAGTATAATAAAAAGAGCACGTGGGTTTGGAATCTTATACGATACTTTTTTTTTTTTTTCGGTAAGGGGAAATCTTATACGATACGAGTCCCAGTAGTTAAGCGAGACAGAGAGGACTTATTTCAGGGCACGAGGTCGGTGATGATGATGATGTCAAGGCTCATCCCCCATAGAATATAGATACCTGCTTTCCCACACTCCTCTTCTTTCACTTTTCGGTTTTTTCGTTATTGGTCAGAGGTTAAGAGGGAACAGATTTGATTGGTTAGAATGTTATCCTTCGTGAATAATGTCATGATACAGGGTTGTTCTTCCCTTTAAATATAAAGAAAAAAAAGGTATTGGATGTAAGGAGAGAAACACAAAGGCCCCCAATGCTTTGGGAGAGTCTTTAAAGTCTCCCTATTAGAGGAAAAGTAGGTGAAGTTCAACTGTACAGCAAAAATCAAAGCCAGAAACGATGCCCATATGGAGTGAATTCTCCCTGGACTTTAGTTGCTTGTCTTCTCTCACCTTATCGTTTTCTTCCTGTTAATTCTTCCTTTTGTACTGCTTAGTTATATGTCTCTCAGGCTAATGTCTCTGATTCTATAGAAAAAAATATTGAAACTCTAACAAATCTTCCGTATCATGGTGGCTGGTGTAAAGACTATTGGTGGCATTTTAATTTGTGGGGCTTTCCCTTTTTATTTTTTATTTTTTGTGAACCCACATCATCTATACATATACAATGGGTGGAGAGTGAACCTGGGTCACCTATTTATACATGTACGATTAGATGATGATATCTACCATCATTCATCACATAGTCATACATATATGTATGGGTAGATGATCCAGACTTGTTGGGGGCAGCATTATCCTTGTAGGGCCTTGAACCATATCAGAACTGACCATGACTTAAAAATTTCACCAGACCTAGAGCAGCCACCAAAAGTTTGAACCGGGCCCTGGTCTGTGCTAATTTAGACATCCAATGTGGTCCCATGAAGGAAAAACTATTCTTATGCTATGGGAGAAGCCAAAGTAGTGAATTACTTAATATCAAGAGTACCATTTTTTTTTCTTTTTTTAAAAGTAATCAAAGAGGTGTTTTAAAACATTTCCATGGTCAAATCTGATTGGCCATATTACCCTCGTTGTGGTTGCTCAATTGGAGTCCAAATTTGCTGAACTTGTTTTCCATCTCATCATCTAATCATGATTAAACTTCGATTTAAAGAGAAAAAATTATATTATTAAAATGATCACAGAATTTCATAAGTAACCTAACTATCAAGAGATTCCTAATCTATCAAACAATCAACCTACTAATTCCTCAAGTACATGTCAAGAGGTTCCAAATCTATTATTTGATTTGATATAAGAAGATATGTTATTTGAATTAGTTTTGACCCAATCGACCTAAGATTAAACAACCTGTTGATAGGTTGGTCATGTATATTAGCTAGGCTCTGATTAACCTATTGAAATATGTTAGAAAATATTTAATCCAAACCATACATGATAACACATGTAATAAATGGATAAATGACTTGTCTAAATCATAGGCAAACACAAGGTTGATGGAGACAAACACAAGCACTGTGAACAACATTACAACCTTGAAAATCATTGAAGAAACTTAAAGAATCAACGGGGTTGAATGATGCCACCAATCAATCTCCTCAAGATTGTAAACGTCTTTCCCCTTATGGTGCAAAGTAGGTACTTACGAATTAACCTCCAAAATAAAACAGCTTTATAGGTTCCTCCAGAAGTCATTGCACTTGCTTACTTGGCCACGTCAGGACACTTCACTGTTGTGCTCAATAGGATATAACAAAACGGCAAATAAAGAAAATGAAGTTAAGATTGTCTTCCAAAATGTTAGAAAAAATGGGTAAAAAAAACTCAATCTTCGTATAGTAGAAAATAAAAACATCACTAAGAGTTGTCCTTAAGAGACATACCCAATCACTAGGTTTTTTCCACAAGACATGTTTATTGATCATTCAACCATATCTTTCAATAGTCACACCTATTGATCATTTAGATTTCTATTAGGAAAAGACACACCCTCTAACAAAACTTTTATAAAATAAAATAATATTTTGAATCTTTAATTTTTTTTTTCTTAAACCTTCTTAAAATTATAATAAATATTAATGTTTTGAAATCATTTTTGTTTGAGTGACAAATTTTCTTCTCTTTTTTTCTTTCTCTATCATAGGAGAAATGTAAAATACATTGTACCAATTAATGCCATGCCCCCACATGTTTGTATGTATCCAAGCCAGCTGGGCTGTGATATGTGGTAGAATGCAAGCTAAGCAAAACTGCCCCCTCCGCATACTACTCATCAACCCTCTCCCTTTCTTTTCATTTTTTTCTTTCTTCTTCTTCTTCTATTTGTTAAAAAGAAAGAAAAAGGAGGGTTGAGAAAAAGATAGCCCAAAAGAGATCTAAACCCCAACCTTCCTTTTCCTTACCTAACTCTCTCCATTCCTTGGATTCTCCCAATGTCTACCGTTAGCTCTGCTTGGATGCAAACCAAGTAACCACTCAACAGGGTCCCTACCTATATACATAAATTGTCCAATTATGTTTTCAAATATCCTAATCAATCTTCTCTATGTTTGTTTTTTTTCTTTTGATTGATGTAAGCTTATTAGTCCATAACTCTTTGTTTCGGTTGATATGAATTTATCTTACCTAACTAAAAACATATAAAAATAAAGAATCAAGAGTTGGAGAAAAATGATTATCAGTCGTTATGATTTTAACTACACACACCTTATTGAGGTCAAAGTAGTAACTGTTTCGACACATAACCCTTCTTTTATCTTTATAAGATTAGAAGCATATGTTGGGTTCCATGCGAATGTTGAAGTTATAATCCCATATTAGATGTGAGTAGCCCAATATAAAAACTTATAGATACTTAGGCACCGTTTGATAACGTTTCTGAAAACAGCAGAAATGACTTTTCACGTTTCCGAAAATAAAAACGGATTTTTTGGTGTTTGATAAACTTGTTTCTTGAAACATTTTTTACATACATAATATCACTAAAAAAACCAATAGTACATCGGATGCCAAAAAAGGAGAGATGTTTCGGTTGCCTCTTTTTAGGTTTAAATAGTTGAGAGATTTATCGGGCACAACATCCTTTTTTTTTTTTTTCTCTCAAATTCATTTCTAGAAATGACGCGAAACAAGTCCGACTTGTTTCGTCAAAGGACTTGTTTCGCCAAAATCGTTTCTAGAATTGTAAATAAGCATAAATTTTGATTTATGTTTCTAGAAATGGGTGAAACGAAACAACTTTATCAAACACTTTTTAGATTATTTCTCCATTTATAGAAACAAGAAAATACGGAAACGGTAGAAACAAAACATTGTCAAACGATGCCTTAGGCACCCTCTCTTTAACAACACAGAGCGATTGGTCATACTCTACCAAGAGATTTAGGTCAATATGAGGTTCAAGCCTGAAAATATTCAGAGCAATAAATATATATATATATATATATATAGAGAGAGAGAGAGAGAGAGAGAGAGAGAGAGAGAGAGAGAGGACATGCAAAAGGAGGCCAAGAGGCCAGTAAAGCTGAGCAATCAAATTAATTTACATTTGGAGGGTATGGTTTGTCATCTATATATGAGAATAATTAATAATTGAAATTGAACGGTCTTGTCATTATTTCTCCATTTCTAGAAACAAGAAAACACGAAAACAGTAGAAACAGAACATTGTCAAACGATGCCTTAGGCACCCTCTCCTTAACAACACAGATCGATTGGTCATACTCTACCAAGAGATTTAGGTCAATATGACGTTCAAGCCTGAAAATATTCAGAGCAATAAATAGAGAGAGAGAGAGAGAGAGAGAGAGAGAGAGAGAGAGAGAGGACGTGCAAAAGGAGGCCAAGAGGCCAGTAAAGCTGAGCAATCAAATTAATTTACATTTGGAGGGTATGGTTTGTCATCTATATATGAGAATAATTAATAATTGGAATTGTGCGGTCTTGTCATTATAAGATTCTGAACAATATAGACTTTGGGGTCCCCCCCCCCCAAAAGCCTTTATTAAGATTACAATAATTGAAGTCAAATGTTGGTATAATAAGAAAGGGTGTAGGGAGTGGGCTGTGATGAAAGTGTGGTGCATCATCCAATAACAAAGAACCTAGAAGAACAAATTAAGATTAGAGTTTCCCAAGGATCTTATTATGCTTCTAATTTGGAGATTAAATTTAAGGGCGCCAGATGAGACTAATTAAGCCAATATATTAGAAATGTCATAGGCGTTTAATAAAATTATTTTTTTCAAAAAAAAAAAAATGTTGTGCATTGGTAAGTAGTCCAATTTTGCACCGACTCACCTGTTCATGGGGCTGCTATTAAATTGGCTGTATGTCTGATCGAATCCTTCTAGGCTGCAACCATACTACATTTCTTTCTTTCTTTTTATTTTATTTTTATTTTTCTTTTTTTTATATG
The DNA here is from genome assembly GCF_013358625.1 of Macadamia integrifolia. NCBI lineage: Eukaryota > Viridiplantae > Streptophyta > Magnoliopsida > Proteales > Proteaceae > Macadamia > Macadamia integrifolia. The sequence goes on along the minus strand of NC_056563.1, from coordinate 12,882,003 downwards.
AATAAAAATATTTGAAAAAAAACAAAAAAAAAGAGGACAATACAGAAAGCCTCAACTGTTGCCCAAAGGCGAAGGCCTCGACAAAGAAAAATAAGATGGGGAGGTGGACAAACAACCAACAAGAAGGATAGAATAAAAAATAGGGGAATAGCAATACTAGGGTGAGAGAAATAAGAAGAAGATCCCAAGTCAAAGCCAGTTGCCTGTATCTAACAAAATTAGGGCAAACAATACGCATGTAAAGGATTTTGTTTTTTATTCTCAAAAGAAATATCGCTCTAAATTTGCTCTATAGGACGCGAGGAGGTAGTCCATGTCCTTTTATTTCTCTCCCACCAGATATGATGAATCATTACACTATTACACTGAAACCAATTTCCCAAGAGTATGACAAAAATACTTACTATTAAAAGCTTTTGAAATCCACCTCCATCTTATAAGAAATAAAATAAAATAAAAAATGATCCATTTACCTTTAATCATGACCAAAGGACCACGCTTATGTTCACTAATTATTACTGTAATATCAATACAACTAACATTCCACATTCAACATTGTCATTGACAAAGAGAAGATCACATACTGACATATCACATATCACATATGAGAGAAAAAAAATGAAATTAAATGTTAATTAAGCTGCAGCTTAACTAATTAAGTTTAATTTCCTATGTTCAATTTTTTTCCAATGGGGAGTTATAGATGTACTTTCTTTATTCTCATCTCCCCTTTTCCTTGGGCTTTCTACCCATGTGACCATCCTTATCACATGCTCCCACCTCCTTTATACATTCCATATTATTCCAACTTCTTTTCATCCACAGTTCCCCATCTTTCTGTCCCTCCTCATTCCATCAATGCCCCACACCCACAAGCTCCTACCTTTTATTAGGAATGATAATAAATTAATAATACAAATTTTCTATTATTAATTAAGTTGGCATCATTATGTTATCTTATATGAATGAATCTAAACTAATTCTCCCTAAAGCAGTGCTTTGGTTCATGAAAGTATATGAAACAGTCCATGGCTGCTGAGGATCTAATTATCTATCATTGTGGTCCTCTCTGTCATCCCAAAGCAATCCAATTGCTGCTCCTTACTTTTATTTTCCATCATATCTTGTTTTGGACTTCTCTACTCTCTCTCCCTTCTTCCAAGTTCTAATCTGAGCTGATCCAGACACAAGCAGGAGGAAGCTAGCTAGCTAGCTACCTCTTCTGTGACTACTTGCCATATGTGTCTTAATGTGAGAGATCATTTTGGCAAAAGTGTTTTGATTCTATATCCTTTGGTTCTGGAGATGGAAGAACCTTGCACAGGCTAGAATGCATGGGAGAATTAATAATGGCCATTCACTGTTAATAGTTGCATGTGAGGTAGGACCTAAGCATTAATAAGAGGAGCTCTCTCTTTTCTATGCACATTAGACTTTCTTTCTCCATCTAGCCTTCTTGACGCTCATTGTTCTTTTTTTTCAAGGGAAGCAAGCATTCATTGTCTTTTGAGCATTGTTGCCCTCGCCTCTTGATTCTTGACAGAAACACTATTAATTTAGGGGACCTCTGAAGTAGGGTTAGGAACCAATTAGATTTAGGCCCTCCAAATGACTAGGATAGCATTGAACACCTTAATTTTCTGTTAACCAGTAGACCAACCAATTCACAAACATTAAAAGCACCACCAGAGACATAATTTTGGAGATGAAAGAGACGCTCCCCCTCCCCCACCCTTCCAAAAAAAAAATGCCACTCCCAAACACAATGTTTGACTAGATGATTTGGCATCCTTCTGACCATTGAATGGATGGGAAATTATGTGGATCGTATGAAAAGTTGTAATGTGTAAGACAGCTCAAAACTTAGACAAGGAAAGAAAAATATGAATTAGATTTGGAGGGTGATCTCCTTGATAGATTCACCCAAAAGAGATTATATTTATAGGTAAGATGTACATAATATAAATACAAAATACCCTTATATTGGAATGTATAAGATACAACACTTATATAACAAATATACAACAGAGAAACTACAAACCTACATCTTTACACTCCCTCAAACAAATGTGGTGGATAGCAAAAATTTGTTACAAAATTTTTATGGCAAGCTAAAAATATAGCTTTGATAAATATGTCAGTAATTTGATGAGTATAAGCTATGTTGGGAAAAGAAATGAGGTTACTAAGAAATTTTTCACAGAAGAAGTGATAATCAACCTCAATGTGTTTCGTGTGCTCATGAAATATTGGATTAGAAGCAATGTGAAGGGCACTAGTAATATCAACATATAGAGGTGTAGGCTCCGTAAAGGTAATAAATAAGTCATGGAATAACCCTTGAAGCCAATATGCTACCAATGACATGAAAAAAATCCAAGGGCATAGCGCAGTTGGTAAGCAACGAACTTGGTACCAGCCGTAAACTCGGATGTCCTAAGTTCGACTTCCACTAGGCACACCTTGGGCCACTCACACGGGGGTGTTTAGTCTTTTCATTGCTTTCTTGTTTAGTGTTGTGATTCTACTTACTAAGTTTCTTCTCAAAGACTTACCTTCATAACTTGCAGATAACATTGGTGAGGGCTATTATGAAGATGATGTGAATGTTGAACCTATTGTGGATTAGTAGGAGGACATTGCTTATGGATTTAAAGAAGACATTGATTTTTATTTTTAGATGATGTAGACTTTGAGTTAGACTTTGAAGATATAATTTAATTCAACATTACTTTAAGTTTGAAAGTTGAAATAGATAGTTGAATTTTGAATTATAATATTATATTAGTTTAGTTAACTCTTGCTTGCACTTATGTTTGTGTGTATGCTACTCCGGTTCATTTTCGCCTAGAACTTACAGATCCTATGAACAGTTGATGTTCAAAAACCCTAAGCCGGGTTTGGGGGCGTCAAATAAGTATTATAAAAATATAATTATATAAAGGGTACCAGCCATTTAAGAAAATAAAAAAGAATATAAAGAAGAGATAATGAAGAAGAAAGGATAAAATTGTCAAATGAAAATTTTGCCACTTCGTGCTTTCATATAATAGTATGATATATATATATATATATATATAAATTAAAAAAAAAATTCAAAAAAATGTAAAAACCAAAATGAGAGAAAAGAAATAAAAAATAACCTAAAAAATTAATTAATTTACAATGAAACACTCCACATTATATTTTTGCTCGTTCCTTTGCCATGACCTCATCATTCCTTTTCTCATCCTCTACTCTCTCAACCTTTAGTCTCTGCATATCAGTCACAAGAACCCAAATAGGATTCGTAAAAAAGACATTTAATGACCCAACAATAACTGCCGCGAGAAACCAAGAGAACATATTAACAATATAATCACCAAATTATGGAGTTCAAATTCTAAATGTAATTTGAGTAAATATATCATCATTATGAAACTAAAAATGTAAACCAAAGGGATGCATATATAAACAGTGCCATACACATCCAAACCATGTGGAAGATGCAAATATAATTATATGATAACTAATCTTATTCACTAAACAACATCGAAATAATTCTACTCAATGCTACCATAAAGTTAAACTAAATCAATTATCCCATCAAACAGGAATTGCCCAAATGAATGAAAATCGAAGTACGTTCAATTTTAAGAAGAAAATAAATTAAAAAGAGTTTCATAACATAAATAGAAAAAATGAGTTTTTTCAAACTTCAAAGTTCCAGTGATGCACTTGTCCAAAGTTGAGAGCCCAACACATATTTGTATGATTTTCCACGATCTCATTAAGCATGGCTTTCTTTTTTTCTTATTGTACATACACCACCAAAAGTCTCACGTTAAAATAAAATTTAAAAAAACTATAGAAAATGGATAAAATATTGAAAATACAATAGAAAATTACCTCAAATTATTACACTACCACCCATGGACTAAATGCCGTGTCCATCATATAATTGATTTTACTACCATCATCATCCCATCCAGTTTGGTATTGTTAAATCCCATCCATCAGCTATAATGTAGGCTCAATAAATCCATAACGTTGGGTACCCACCCATGGGTTATGTTCCTAAGTCTTACTATATGGAATATGCTCTTCCCTTTGCTGCTCAGCATACTAGTTATGAATATCACCTAAGATGTGTTGGGTGTCAGCACCATATGTATGTCCCGCAAGCCATGCAGGCCATATATGTCGAAATGTTGGCAATAGTCTCCTCATCTAAATCCTCACCCACATCACCACCAGCGTGATCTGAAGAAGTAGACATTGCCTCATCAAATTCAATCTCTTACTTTTTTTTTTTTTGTGCTAAAAGATGACTCTATTAAAAAATTATGATCCAAATACAAACAGAAGATCAATACAAGAATAAACCAAATAAAATAAATTGCGATTTCCATCCCCACCTTCTGCATTGCCATCAGCAGGGAGAGGGAGAAATGCTTTAGATGAATCTATAGTTTGGTCTTCCGTTACCATCTCTGCTAAGAAGCTCCACAATATGACAAGGGAGAGCAACATTTGATTCAGAAACACTAGTTTTTGCTGCATCCCTAGCTAATAAATCTACAATAGCATTTGCCTCTCTGAAGTTATGAGTTATCTTCTAATTAATCCCATCCAGGTAGGGCTTTAAGAAAGACCATCATTGAGCAGCAAACCAGGGCACCCTATTTTGTTGAATCAGCATAACCATGGTGGAGGAATCAGACTCAACCCATAACTGATTAATACCCATGTCCTTAGCACACATTAAGCCTTCCATGAGGCCCTCCATCTCAGCCTCAAACACTCCTGTCACACTCATAAAGGCTTTATAAGTCCCCAGCACTCTTTTCGTAGTATCTCTAAAAACTCCGCCATCTCCAGCCCAGCCAGGATTCCCCATCGAGCTGCCATCAAAGTTTAACTTGATCCAATGCAATTGAGGTTTACACCAAAAGACTTCTAAATTTTGTGATAGCGTAGTTCGAAGCTCCAATGGTAACTCTTGATCCTTATATATCAGTCCCTTACCATGGCAATGGCGTGTCTATGATAGTGTAGGTCAAAGCTCGGATATCTAAATTGATTGTAGATGCCCGCATTGCTTACTTCTACGACCAGTACCATGATTGCTATGTGAAACACCACTAGGTGCCACAAGTCCATTGCTACCCGAATGAACTGTATGCCAACCACTTTCTGACGGTCTTTCATTCCACTACTATGACATGGCACATCTCGACGTCTACTATAAAGATGCAACTGAAAAAATTTTCTATGCTTAAATCCCTTCTCTATCTGGGATCTTTGAGTCCAACTGAGTAGGAGCATTGTCACCACATTCATTGTAGTTATGGTGGATCTGCTAATAAACCTCATCAGGTTCTTGTATTGTGGGCTCATATTGGGTAGATTTATCTGAGCACCCTGTCCAACCAGGACATGTCACCATCAAATAGAGGCTTGGTACCCTTATTATTCATATTGGTTCGTCATAATCATAGATGTATGTCAGATCTAATGGGGTATACTCAATATCCTGTAAGCGTAAATTACGAAGACGAAGCCACTCGTTGTAGTGGATGAAGACAAGTTCATGTAGAGCCTTTAGTTTCAACTGTTTTCATCCTTAGTATGAATAAGGCAAAATTTACTCTAATTACTCTCACAACCTAATGAGCTACAAGTTTCTGACAATACTTTCATTACCAACTTTCTTAGATGTGGAGCTGATACACATCTCCCACCAATAATCTACATATATAAGTAAAAAGTCGTAAGGAGTATATTATTAATTATTAACATGTAAAAAAATTGATTTATGATATTATATATAAAAAAAAAAAATGTGATACCTAGTGTCATGTTATGGATGGCATGTTGAGTTAGCAAAGAACCAAGTTCACCTAGCTTTACCTAGCTTTCTCTCATAAATTTGTACCTACAATTATAAATCAATAGAGCATTGATTGGAAAAATGGAAGAAGTATAAAAGTACAACCTTAATTACATTTAACTTTCTCACCTCATTGATGCATATACTCTATCATAGTTTCCATTTTACATTCATCTTGGTTTCGCATGTTGCCACCATATATGTAAGTGGGATGTATGAAATAACTTGAAAGCATGGGCAATTTTTAATATTATATTGAAATTTTTGAAAGTATAATATCAAACATTAATGAAGTACACCAACTATTCATTCCTACAACATGCATTATATGGGCTATCTTTTTACACCACCGCTTTTGTATCTTTTGCCAGTATCTCTCACCATCTTGAACATTTTTTAACATGCATTCTTTGGCTCAAGAAAGACATCATAGATAAGGGGTAGAGTAGCCCGATGCTAGGTATCGACAACCTTTGGTATAACCACGATGATTTTCAAGATTGCTAAAACCCTACCCCGCCCCCCATCCTAGAACCAAGTACCAGTGATGGTGCTCTACGTCCATATAACTTTGTCTTTTTTTTTCTTTTGTCACGTTTACCAAGGGCACTCAAAAAAATTTCATCTAGAAAGTTACTATCGCTACCCTGTTATCCAATAAGACATGCAATGATATATACTCAATAGCAAACCTTGTAGTGCCAGTTCTACATAAGTCCTTGCCACCAATAAATATTCTCAACTGATTAGTAGCAGTAGGAGACTTATATGTCTACTAGCACCATGCCCAATCATTTGCATATGTCTAATCTCACTGAAGGTGCTAAGCTCATGTAAGACAAGATCTAAGCAATGGGCAACACATGGTGACCAAAAAAGGTGATGATGATCATTCTCTAACAACCACCCTGTTGCTTTGTATGCGGCATCATTGTCTGTTACCATCTGGATAATATGCTTGTTCCTAATATTTTGGATGATCAACTTCAACTATGCAAATAAATGCACCCGTCTTCGATCATGTTATGCATCAATAAACTTATATAAAGTATTGTTCTCGTTGCAGTATATTATGAAATTGATAAGCGATTACCTTGTGTTCGAAGTCCACCCATCACATATTGTTATCACACCATTCTTTACCCAATCAAGCTGAAGGGAATTAATGTACTCCTTCAAATCCTGAACCTCCATTGAAAGATGTTTATGTTAAAAATTCCATGGGGTAGGGGATTGCCCTCCCTTGTTGCTATCATTTAATAAGTTCTAAAAGTGTTTTTGCTCTTAACATAATTAAAAGACAAACCATTGAAAGTCAATCAATTTGTTACTGCCCTACAAATTTTAATTGTCTTATCCAATAACTTCCCTTCAACATGATCTAATATTATGGTCTATCTTGTAGATGTCTCTCTATGTCACCATGTCTGTCTCTTAGAGGAAAAACCTTCCCCTTGGCCAAGTTTGCTTAGATCCTCAGCCCACTCATAATTTCTTCTAATAGTTGCAAACCGCTGAAAGGTTCCTCTACTAAACGACTCAGCATCAGTGGATGTGTATATCTGCATCATCTCATCATATGGTCCCCAAATATCTCCCCCTCTAGCTTGGCGAGACAACCAAGCTCTGATGGTAATGGATCTTTGTCTCACTTCATCAGGCTCCAAAGCGGCCATGCTAGCTCATATAGAATAATCCATATGATCTTCTACCTTATTTGTGTCTAGGTAAGCATGTATGGCCACCTCCAGCAGCTAAATTCTCATATGCAATGTCATCTAACATATTGACGAATCTGAATGGATTGCTTCCTCTCCTAATAGACTCCAATTCAAGCTCTCCTTGTCTACATCTGAAAATTTTGGCAATTTCCGCTTCACTTAGATATTCTTAATATTATTTCATCACTGTACTGAGACAAAACTGCAGGGAGCCACTTGCCCCTTTTTGTGAGAAAGGTGATGTTTTAATCTGGAAAGCTCCCCTGACATTTCTTTCCCATATAGAGTGCATTACACCATCCTATCACCCTGGGAAATTATTCATGGTGATGTGTGTAATGCAGTTAGAAGCTTCTTTAGTAAAGGTAGAATGCCGAATGGTATCAACACCAATTTTCTTGTGCTAATTCCCAAGGTCGAAGGGGCAATGAGCCTAGATAAATTCAGACCTTTATGTTTGGAAAAAATTTTCTGTAAAATTATCTCAAAGATAATGGCGATTAGACTATCTTCTCTGCTTCACTGTCTTATTTTGGAAGAGTAGGGAGCTTTTCAGAAAGGGAAAATAATCCATTCTAACATCTCAGTTGTGTCCGAGTTAACAAATATGTTGTATTCGACTGCTAAAGGAGGTGGAATGGGTTTGAAGATTGACATCCAGAAGGCTTAGTCTTGGAGCTTCATTTTTAATGTTCTGAGGAAGTTTGGATTCTCTGAGAGATGGATTTCGTGGGTGCACCAGTTGCTGGGTTCAGTTAAGATTTCGATTCTGCTAAATGAAGGTCCGATAGGTTTTTTTGGGGTGGCGAGAGGTTTGAGGCAAGGGGACCCTCTTTCTCCTATGCTTTTTATCTTCGTGGAAGAGGTACTTTGTAGAGGTCTTCACAATCTTGTGGCTGAGAAGAAGTTTAAGGCACTAAATGGTCCTCGTGGGGTGGCGCCTCCAGCTCACAACCTTTTTGCAGACGACATACTTATCTTTGGGAATGCTTCTCTCAGGTATATTCGTAATTTGAAGAACTTTCTCATCAGATATCAGGAGTTTGCAGGGAAGTGCATTAATTTGGAAAAAAGTAAGATGTTTCTTGGTCACGTCTTCCCCCAAAGGAAGCACGCCATTGTGGGGAAAATGGGCATTCCCCTCTGCTCTTTCCCTATAAGATACCTGGGTGTGGAGATTTTTAAAGGTAGAGTTAAAAAAGAAGTGGTTTTACCTATACTTGATAAAGCTAACGACCGACTTGCGGGCTGGAAGGGCAAACTTTTGTTGATGGTAGGTAGGGTGGAGTTGGTGCATTCAATGATTTTGAGCAAGCCATCTCACAGCTTTGTGGTGTATTGGTGGCCTGCATCTCTTATTGATACCTTGGAAAGATGGATGAAAAACTTTGTATGGATAGGGGAAGGTGATACATAAAAAAAAAATTGAGGTTAACTGGGATCAGTGTTGTAAGCCTAAGGAGGAGGGGGGTCTCAGATTGCAAAGGCTGCGAGATGTCAATAAGGCTATGCTCTGCAACACGACTTGGATAATTAAAAATGAAGACTCCTCCACGAGTGCTTTCTTGAGGGCTAGGTTCCTTGGTAAGGATGGTCTCCCTAAGAAAGGGTTCAAAAATCCTCTATTTGGCCTGGGATCAGAAGGATGTGGGATTACATTTCATCTCAGGAGAGATGGATTTTGGGAGATGGGAGAAAAATAAATTTTTGGAAGCACACCTGGGCTGGCCATAGTCCCCTCAAGGATAGCGAGATGATGGAGGGATTCGATTTTTCTAATCTAGATGGGAAAGTAAGTCGCTTCATTGTGAACTTCAAGTGGAATTTCCCACCGATGAATTTTGTATTTATGAAAGGAATTATAGATGAGGTGAAGAAGATTGACATCCCAGAATATGTTTGGGATGATATAAGACAGAAGAAGCCTATTGTTCCCTGGGCATCCATCTTATGGTGTAAAAACCAGCAGCCTTGGGTATCCATCTTAGCATGGAGGGTGATCAACGAAAAGGTACCCACGGATGATGTAGTAAAGAAGAGAGCTGTTCCCCTTGCCTCTAGATGTGTCTTGTGCAATTCAAACGAGGAATTGTTAGAGCATGTGCGGTGGCAAGTCCAGGGATCGCTCCTTGAGCTTGCTCAATGGTGGAAAGAGAAAACTGAAACTGGTTTGTTGTAAGGAGGCGTGGAGCATGAGCCTGGCCATAGTGTTGGACCACTTATGGAGGGAGAGAAATGCAAGGAAAGCTGAGACCAATTCTCGCTTGAGCAGGTATGTATTTCTTATGGTCCTTGAGGACATAAGAAGAAACAAGCCAAGGACGAGTGGAGAGGTCAAATCCATAGCGGATTTGCAGTGTTGCAAGCATATAGGCATTCCTATTCAAACCACTAGGCATAGAGACATCTTGGAAGCTTTTTGGTGCAAGCCCCCGATTAATTGGATCAACTAAACTTTGATGGTAGTTGGCTGAGAAATCCGGGACGGGCTGGAGCAGGTGTCATCTTTCGAGATCATCTAGGCAGAGTTTTGGGGTCATATAAAAAATTCATGGGCACTACCAATGTCTTCGAAGCAGAGGTGGAGGGTCTGACGTAGGGTTTGATGCACGCCAAGGACATGAACGTCAGTCTACTATGGGTGGAATCAGACTCTAGTGCGGTGGTGACTATGATTCATTAAAGAAAATCTCCTTGGTATGCTCTCCGGAGCTGGATGCATCTTCAGCCATTCCTAGATAGAACCAGCTGGAAGATATTCCATAATTTCAGAGAAGGGAACTCCATTGCAGACCATCTCGCCAGAGATGAGGCGAAATCTGGGATTTTAGGCGATAATGTATCTTTTCTATCTCATATTCTTAATCTCCTTGCAAGGGACTCAGATGCGGCGAAATCTGGGATTTTAGGTGATAATGTGTCTTTTCCGTCTCATTTTAAATTTTCTTAGAGATTTTCTCTTCTCCTGCTGATGGCCATGCTGAAGGTGGGAGGTTAGAAAGTGTTGGAGGTGTATTCCTTCTCTTGTAAGCTTTTTTTTTTTTTCCAT
>NC_056563.1:12844693-12871341 GCF_013358625.1 Macadamia integrifolia | reverse complement strand
AAAAAAAAAAAAAAAAAACACCATCCTCACCCTTATCAGGGAGTTTTATTGCATAACCCACCTTGGATCCTTTTGGTCAGCCATCTATATGGTAGAAAGACATTAAAAAAAAAAAAAAAAAAAAAAAAGCAAGATAATGGTCTAGAGAAATTAATACATAAGCAAAAATAAAAAATAATAAGCTAATTGTATTTATATTTTCCCAACAAATTTAAATGAAAATGTGCTTAGGGGTAGTCCCATTGGCTGATTCACAAGATATAATAGTTAAATGCAACGAAGAGAAATGACATCAGCAAAAGATAAGTGATATAGTATGAGTTCAACACTATATTTTTTTTCTTCTTCTAAAAGTCGGCATATTGTATTAAAAATAAAAGAATGAGAAATTACAAAACAACTTTAGAACCTTGTTTCACTTTTGGCATTGCCATCAGCAAAACAAAGTTTCAAAGCAAAATGAAATTACAAGGCTTCTCTTTGAAGTCCTGATTCACCTTCGGCATGGCCATCAGAAAACCAGAGCTCCAAAGCAAAGAGATTACATAACCCTATAATGAGGTCTATGTTGTACATCCCATTCTAAATTATAAGATACAATAGCAGGAGTAGCATCCCAAGTGTTTGAACTACGAGTGGTTGTTGCATGTTTTGCCAATTTGTCTGCCACAGTGTTAATTTGACAGTAGCAGTGAACAGTACTCCAAGAAATATTTTTGAGATAGCTTCTGAAATACCTTCAATGCTGTTGAAAAAACCAAGGGATAATATTCTTCTGCACACAATTGACTTCATATATTGTATAACATGCCAAGTTTGCGCCATTCGTTGATCTAACAATACCTGCAGCTTCTGAGCAGCCTGGATTTCCCAATGAGCAGCCATCAATGTTCAATTTGAGAAAGTCACTTTGTGGAGCAACCCATTGATGCTCAACAATACGATTGGGACATGGGTAAGCAGTGTTGAGTCTTGGCTTTTTGGAGAGGGGGAGGTCAGCCATGGATTTAACAAAAATGGGAGCTACTGATAAGAAGTCGATCGCCAATATCCTAAATGATATATTGTAGATTAACACTGGTAGTACATGCTGATTTTTAAATCTTCTTCTATTTCTCTCAGTCCATATACGGTAGGGAATTATAATAGCAGGAGACTTCTAAATCCTGTCATAGGACACTACGTTGCCTTTTCTTTTCCACCATGAGAAAAGACTTTTAATCTCAAGGAAGTTTAACCATCTCTGAAAAAATTCATCATAGAAAACCATAGAGAAACAGAATATTCCCAATGAAGAAAACAGATGGTCAAAAGTTTCCACACTTTTGTAACAGAGGGAGCACCTTGACACCATAGGAACAGAGTTCAACACTATGCACTTCAACTAAAGTCTGTGAAGAAAATTATAATACTTTTAAATAGGATAACTATTTTTGTAACTTGTAGTTAATTTTTTGTTGAGCTGAGTAGGTTCTTCTCTCTTGTAATCATTAAGAAGTGTGATATCCAACAGTTGATTTAAGTAGGACTTGCAAGTCAACCCTTATAAATCCAGTGCTACGATGTTACACTTCAATTGTATGTCATATGAGTTCTATCAGGACAGTTAGCGTCCCACTCAAACTCAACCTCTAGAGTCATACTCAAACTCAACAACCTCTCCTACATTGTAGGCATTTTCAGTGAGCACAAACTCTAGAGACTACTTGCAGTCCAAGACTACCTCATGAGACAGCAGAGTTGGAATAGGACTCTCACATGTGATAATAGATTTTCTGTCCATTACTCACATATGTTAACAGAGTCCTACCCCATTAATATTAGAGTTTGAGTCTCCCACATGTGATCATAGAGTTTGTCTATAACTCAATAACTGTAATCTCTATATAAGAGCACCATTATACACTCATTAAAGTGAATGCCAATATACAATTTCAACATGGTATCACGAGCCGCATAAAGCTCCACCGAGGACCCTCCTCCTCCCCACGTTTTCCCCTCTCCAATAGCCTACGCCCCCTCTTCTTTACAACTTCTTTGCAAAAAAAAAAAAGAAGAAGAAAGAGCCCAACGTCCCTCTCTCACCTATAGTTTAACCCACACCCCACTATCTCCAATAACACTCCTCCCTCTTCTACCATGGCCGAACCATCCCCACCTCCCACATCCCTATCTGGTGCTCATCATATGATATCTCTAAAGCTCACATCTAAGAACTATGTTTATTGGCGCACACAGGTCGTACCCTATCTCACTGGCCAACGCCTCTTCGACTATGTCACCAGTGACAATCAGTTGCCCTTAAGACCCTATCAAAGCCAAGGCATAGCATGAATAAGATGCTTTTATTATGTGCCTTCTCATCGCCTCTGTCTCTAAAGAAGCCTTTTCATTAGCAGTTGGACGGACCACTAGCAAAGAGATCTGGGATGCACTCCATGCTGCATTCAATTCTCCATCTACAACCAGGATTCTGTCTCTCAACGTCTCCTTTCAAAATCTGGTTCACAAACCAGATGAGACCATTACTCAGTTTTTCCATCGAGCCAAGCATCTCTCCGATGAGCTAGCAGCTGCGGGGAAGCCCCTCCCATCAGAAGACTTTAACATCCACATCTTCCGGGCCCTACGCACTGCATATCAAGCCCTTGTCTCCATTATGATGGCACAAAAGGAGCCCACCTCCTACACCGACATGTATGGTCTCCTTATGAGTTACGAGAACCTTCTCCACTCACGCCTTCCCATTGTTGATCCTGCCATCGATGCATCAGCCCATGTCACTCACCAAGGTCGTGGTCCTCCTTCCATTGGTGGTTGTGGTACAAGCTCCTCCCGAGGCCGTGGTCGTGGTCATGCTAGTGGATTTGGTCGCTCTAATGCATTCGCTCACAATCCATGCACAATCTGTGGACGCACTAATCATCAGACAGACACTTGCTACTACCACCCACAGGGACCCACCAGAGCCGCCATCCTACCGACCCCTCCCCATCCCTACAATCGGCCATCACCTCAACCCAACGCCTACCATACTACACCCTTCCCTACCCCTCAACCCCCTACCATCGCACCTCCAACCCATCACCCCATACCTCCACAATCCTTCACCACCTCTTGGATCCCTGATACTGGAGCCACCCACCATTCCACCCCTGACTTAACCCAATTCTTCTCCTATGATCCATACACAGGTAATAACCAACTTGTGGTTGGTAATGGTAAGAGTCTTCCTATATCTCACATAGGCATTGCTTCCATCTCTTCTCCCTCTCGTTCCTTTTCTCTTTCTACTGTTTTACATGTTCCCACTCTCACTTGTTCTTTGTTATCTGTTAAGCAATTTTGCCGTGACAATAATGTTTACTTTGAGTTTCACTCTTCCTTTTTCTCTGCGAAGGATCTGAAAACCAATCAAACCCTCTTCACTAGACACAGTAAGCATGGTCTCTATTCCGTTCCAGCATCACCTTATGCCAATCTGGCCTCTGCCTCATCTTTCAGTCGCTGGCATCATCGTTTAGGGCACCCTCATGCACGTGTCCTTCGTCTTATGTTACCTGGTCATCAACTTGTGAAGTCTCCTTCTTTATGTCTATTTGCCAAATGGGCAAAGCTAGTAGATTGTCACTACGTGAAACTAGTACTCGTAGTTCCTCTCCTTTGGATTTGATTTTTAGTGATGTATGGGGCCCCCACCCCATAGTTTCTTCAAATGGGAATCGTTATTTTGTTATATTTTTTGATGACCATACTAAATATATTTGGTTTACTGCTTTAAAGTTGAAGTCTGATGTTTACTCTGCCTTTCGTACTTTTCAGGTCTTGGTGGAACGTCAATTCTCTCGCTCCATCAAGGTCATTCAAACTGATTGGGGGGGAGAATTCCGTACTCTCCCATCTTACTTTGCCAAGTTGGGCATCCAACACAGGTTATCTTGCCCTCATACTCATGAGCAATAGGGAACAGTTGAACGTCGTAACAGACACATTGCTGAAACTGGGATTACCCTACTATCCTATGCAGCTGTTCCCCAGGCTTACTGGGATTATGCCTTTGAAACCGTGGTCTTTCTCATCAATCGCATGCCCTCCTCTGTCACAGGTAACAAATCCCCCCATCAGTTAATTATAGGCAATTCTCCGGACTACTCTTTTCTAAAAATCTTTGGATGTCTTTGTTATCCATGGCTCCGTCCTTACAATCATCACAAGGTTGAACCCCGTTCTGCCTCATGTGTTTTCTTAGGATATAGCCCTTCTCATCATGGTTATCGTTGTATGGATCTCATCACCCGTCGTATCTACATATCTCGCCATGTCAGATTTGACGAATCTACTTTCCCATTTCACACTGCACGACCATCCTCCTCAACCCAACCCCCTCCTACTACCCCTCCCCCATGGGGCATTGCACCTAACATACCTACCCCTTAACCTCACCCTAGCCCTCCGCCTACCCTCCCAAACCCACCCATCCCTCTCCCTGCCACCCCAGAACCGCCCCTACTCGAACCACCCTCTCCCATATCCCCTCCTTTCTCACCTCACCTAACCCTAACCGGCCATAACCCTGACTCCTCTACCACCCCACCCCGTCGCACCAGAACCCTACACAATCTCTATGCTGACCCCCTGACCCTCTCTACCATCACCTCACCTGACCCGGCTGAACCTATATGCTTCTCCCAGGCCCACAAGGTTCTTCATTGGCGTTCTACTATGTCTGATAAATTTAATGCTTTATTACGTAATGGTACTTGGTCTCTTGTGCCTTACAGGGAAACTATGAATCTGGTTGGCTGCAAGTGGGTGTACCGCATCAAACGAAAGGCAGATGGCTCCCTTGAGCGCTATAAGGCCCGTTTAGTTGCTAAAGGATTTCATCAACAACCTGGTCTTGACTATCATGAGACCTTTAGCCCTGTCATCAAACCTACTACCATATGAACGGTCCTCTCCTTGGCCATATCTAACGGATGGGCTGTTCGTCAGCTTGATGTTCAGAATGCATTCTTGCATGGTATTCTATCTGAGGAAGTCTACATGGCTCAACCCCAGGGTTTTGAAGATGCCCTGCACCCTAATCATGTCTGTCGCCTCCACAAGTCCCTCTATGGGCTCAAACAGGCTCCTAGGGCTTGGTTTCATAGGTTAACTGAGTTCCTCACAAGCTTCGGTTTTTTGTCATCCCAAACTGACACATCACTATTTATCTACATGCAGGGCTCTTTTGTCACATATGTCTTTGTCTACGTCGATGACATCTTGGTTACAGGGAACTAACCAACTCTTGTTCAGACTCTCCTTCATCAGCTTGCTTCAGAATTCTCTATCAAGGATCTTGGTCGTCTCAGCTTTTTCCTTGGTATTGAAGCCCTATATCGGTCTAATGGTGTCCTTCTCTCTCAACACCGGTACATCACTGATCTCCTCTAGAGGGCTGGCATGACTGACTGTAAGCCCGTCACTATTCCCATGGCCACCACCTTTGCAGCATCTTCCACAGGGGGTGTCTTTCTTTCGGACCCCACCAGGTATCGCTCCATTATCGGTGCTCTCCAATACATCACCCTCACCAGGCCTGATGTGGCTTATTCAGTGAACCGTGCCTGCCAGTTCATGCATGCCCCCTCTGAAGACCATTAGACACTAGTCAAACGGATTCTAAGCTATCTCCAAGGAACCAAGGATCATGGGTTGTTCATCTCCAAATCTAGTTCCCTCCAATTACAAGCATTCTCCGATGCTGACTGGGCTGGTGACAGTGCAGATCGCAAATCCACAGGAGGCTATGCCATCTATATGAGTCCTAATTTGATCTCCTGGGCCTCTAAGAAGCAGAAGACAGTTGCACGCTCCTCCACCGAGTCTGAGTACAAAGCAGTGGCTGATATCTGCGCCGAACTCACTTGGCTTCGCTCTCTCTTTGAGGAATTAGGGATCCCTGTTCCCATTGCACCCATTCTTTGGTGTGACAACATTGGGGCCACTTACCTTTGGGTCAATCCAGTCTTTCATGCTCGTACCAAGCATATTGAAATTGACTTCCACTTCGTTCGTGATAAAGTCGCCTCCAAGGAACTTCAAGTGCAGTTCATTTCAACACATGACCAGATAGCCGATATCCTTACCAAAACTCTCAGCTCTACACGGTTCTTCTTTCTACGGGACAAACTGCGGATTTGACCATTCAAATCCCCACCTTGAGGGGGTGTATCAGGACAGTTAGCGTCCCACTCAAACTCAACCTCTAGAGTCATACTCACACTCAACAACCTCTTCTACATTGTAGGCATTTTCAGTGAGCACAAACTCTAGAGACTATTTGCAGTCCAAGACTACCTCATGAGACAGCAGAGTTAGAATATGACTCTCACATGTGATAATAGACTTTCTGTCCATTACTCACATATGTTAACAGAGTCCTACCCCATTAATATTAGAGTTTGTCTATAACTCAATAACTGTAATATCTATATAAAAGTACCATTGTACACTCATTAAAGTGAATGCCAATATACAATTTTAAAAAATTCATTTTGCTGATGTTATTCTTCTTCCATCTTGCATGTTTGTGTTTGTTCTACTGGTTGGATGGTTTTATCTACCCAGGAATTAAGGTTCTTAACATTCATTTTAACTTTATTATTAATTTCTTATGATGTTGCACTTCAAATCTCTCTCTCTCTCTCTCTCTCTCTCTCTCTCTCTCTCTCTCTCTCTTATGCTACACAGAAGATCCCAACATGTTTAGCCGATACTGATAACTAAATCCTAGTGTTACACAAAAGATGCAAACAAGGTTTAACAGGTTAAACTGAAACCTAGTGAAATCTTTATGGAGGAATCATTTTTTTACTTCAAAAGAAAGTTTTACGAGAGAAAGAATAAAAAAAGTTAAAAAAAAAAAACCTCATTTAAAGGATTGAGAGATCTTTGTGTGTTACTAAAAACGATGAGAACTCCCAACTTTTCTACAAATCAGAGGAGTTGAGAAGAGAACAATTGCTCGAGGCAGGTAAAACCATTTTTCCCCTTTCTCCCTTCCTTCCTTTATGTGTTACACTTTTTCACCCCCCCCCTTATGCATTAAAACCTACATCAGAAACAAATTGTGTTGGATCGATCGATCAAGATCAATATCGATACACGTCTCAAGATCGTGGAGGGATTATTATCGATCTTAGCCAACCTATACCGATACAATTTGGCCGATCCACCACCAATACTTAGAACCAAGCATACAATAGAAGAAATGTCATACCTTTAGGAGAAGAATGAAAGAATAATGAGTAATCAGTATCACTCTGAGTAAAACTAACCTGACGAACACAACCGTGAACTTTTAAACCATGTCCCAGTAGCTTGTTTCAAACCATATAAAGTTTTTTTTTTTTTTTTTGGTAGTCTACACACCATATTGTAATCATAGAGAATTGAGGTGGAGGCCGCATATAAATAATTTCCTTCAAATGATAATGGAAAAAAGAGTTCTCACCATCTATTTGAGAATAGGTTATTAACGGACAACATAATAAGCTAAGACTACACGCAGATCTAACTTTATACTTTCCTCTTCCTCCTCAAGGTAAATACATAGACTATCTAAATCTTTTACTCATCACAAAGACATTAATAATTATAGTTGATTAATTGTTTCAACAATATATGTTATGAAAGTATTATGTCATGGACTCTGGTTATCCATTTATAACTAGTTTTTTGACATCATTTAAAGGAGAACGCTATCATCTGTAAGATTATAGAGGCAGATTAGACATGTAAAGACAACTGTAAAATATACTTTGGAGCGTTGAAAAAAATATTTTTCTATGTTAAGAAAAATGCTTTCTTTTCCACTAAGGACTCAAACTTACGTCGTCCTTTATTATTGATTAATTGTTTCAATAATTTATGTTAGGAAAGTATTATGTTATGGACTCTAGTTATCCATCTATAACTGGTTTTTTGACATCATTTAAAGGAGAATTCTATCATCTATAAGATTATAGAGGCAGGGTAGACATGTAAAGACAACTGTAAAACATACTTTAGAGCATTGAAAAAATATATTTCTATGTTAAGAAAAATGCTTTCTTTTCCACTAACTGATTCATTTGTCCAGTCATTACCGAACTTTAGACAACCAGGAAGAAGAGTAATCTAAGAAGGGGAGAGAATTGAACTCTAGAAGCTGAGAAGGAGGAAGAAGAAGCCTTTGCTGCTCGTCGCTGTTCGATGCCGTCTGTCGTCGCTGTTCGATGCCGTCTGTCGCCGCTGTCGTTGCTCTTCACAGAGAGTGATCGCTAGTGCTCTTAATGTGAAGGTATTTTAGGTAGCGATTTGGAGATGGGTATATAAGGTATGGATTTGAGGATGGGACTTATTAGATGGGTATAACACTCATATTAACTTCTCACTTAACAGTGACTAACGGTGAGGGGTCTGAGTCTAATTTGGTGAAAAGAAGATTTATAAAAAAAAAAAAAAAAAAAAAAAAAAAAGGACCAATTGGATCAGCAGAAGTCCACCCGATCAAGCTGAAAATGCTGATTTTCAATGCAACTTCTAAGGGCTATTTTGACACGATGGAGTTATGGGACAAATGGCAACCAGTGCTCTATGAAACTTTGAAGATCCAAATGACAAGCCATGGGACCACTTTGATTATACGTTTAACAGGTGTACTAGGCTTCTAAAGTTATGTGCATTATTTAATAAGAGATTAGTTTCCTATTTGATTTCATTTCATGTTTTATTTCATTTTATTTCTTCGTTGCAATCTGACTTTATTATAAAAGGGTCATTTTGGACTACATAAAGACATCTTCAAGTTTATGAATCAATTTGTTGTTATTTTTTCTTCTTCCCCATTAGATTTAGGGTTTCCTTAACCTTGTGGATTCGAGAGTTCGTTAGGCTAGAACAAGATCTAGCCTTTCATACTTCCTAATGTGTCATCTAGGTTTATTTCATTCATATATCATAAGAAGTTTATAGGTCTTATGTATCTTCAATTTCTCATATATTTCTTGCATACATGTTTGCCTTCTTTTATAACTTTCACTATCATAATATATGCTTTGTCGTTGTTTTAGGGTTTTAGTTTTGATTTTATGTTTATGTTTTTCAGTGTTTTCCTCATGTTTTTATTGTTGAATTTTTTCAGTGTTTTCCTCATGTTTTTATTGTTGAATTAATCTCCAAATTTTATTTTATTTTTATTTTTAGGGATTTTTTTTTTCTAGGCTTATTTTAGCTCTTGGGTGTTTTAATAATTTTCACCATATTAGTGCACGAATTTCCATGCATGTTCTCTCTTGTTTTGGTTATGTTAATTAAGGTTTTCATTTTCTCATTTGATTCTTTTCCCTTATTTTTCATGCATTTAGGATGCATATTTAGTGTTTTCCTCATGTTCTTATGGTATACATTATTTTCTTTATGTTATATACTAATCTATAATCAAATGCTTCGGGTGTGTGCCCTAAACCGTAGCTTTTTTTTTTTTTTTTTTTTTTTCATTTATCATACTTAATTTGGCCAAATAATAGAAAATCCTATTTAATCAGGCAGACCAGGGTGCCTAGTACCTACTTCAAATCATAATATTGACCCGTACTTAGACCGATATTTCGACCAATTTCTCATTTGGTGGTCATGGAGTCAGTTTTAATTTTGCATGGGTCCTAAACCCTAATCTCTCTCTCTCTCTCCTTCCTAAGTGAGGTGGAGGACACGTGGCAATCTACCATCTTCCATGGTCCTCACAGTTGACCCTAATAATGGGCTCCATATATATATATATATATATATATATATATATATATATATATATATATATATATAATCTTTGTACACCATTCTCAAATAGAATATGTGGACAGGAGTAGGAGTAGGCTGCTCTAATGCCATAAATGAAAAATTGTAAAGAAGTTGATGGAATTCTCTATCCAATTATGTTTTATCTTCTTGGCCATGGTGATGCAACTCTGGTATTGAAAATACAAGAAGAAGCACTTCTTCTTGTTCTCTCCGAGACAACAACCATTAATGGTGCATCTATAGTATTCTTAACTAAAACTAGGGGCATCTAGCCATCTTTACAACACACTTGATAACTTCCTCCCATCAAGGAAGTTACTGATGGTTATAGTAACTCCCACTAAACTTGTGTAATAGCAGATGTTGGTAGGACAATTGAGCCACATCAGTTTATATATCTGCCACATGCTAAATTTGGTGGCCAGTTGTAATCTCATGGTCACTATACATAGGCCTTGCTCCTCATTCTTTCCATGGTATTTATTGTTGGAAAGGTTTCATCAATTTTCCTGCAACTTTCAAGCCATTATAAACCATTGTCAAAAATTTTACCAAATGACTAGAAGAAGACGTGGACAATATATCCACCAAGTCTGGGCATTTATTGACTTGCAACAAAAAGGATGTCAACCGCTCGGTTTATTCATGCTGAATTGGTTTTGTTCTAGTACTAGGTCAAACTGAAACCAAACTGTTAAGTTGAAGTTGGTTTCAAATATTTTGATTTCAGTTTTGGTGAAGAATTGCATGTACATTTTATCAGGTTTGTTTCGATTTTGGTAGGGCCATTCAGTCAGTTCAATTGGTTCATTTTTTATTGGACGCCAAAACCCCAATCTTAAACTGCCCAATAAGTGTTCAGTTTTGTTTTGATCCAGTTTTGTTGGAACTGACCTAATCATGATGAACCATATAGGAATCTGCTCCCACAGTAAATAAATGCTTTTTATGTTTCCCAATCCTATTTCAAAAAAAAAAAAAAAAAGAGTAAAAGGTAAAAAGGAAGCATTATGATCACTGCTTTCTAAAGTTCATTGTATCCACTACTATTTAACAATCGATCACTAATGATGCATTTGTTTAAGCAGTTAGCTTACCATGTTATGCTTGTTAAGTCTCATATTTTAATCACTACTGACCAACACTCTTACCTATGGCCTCACACCTACACGTATTATTTACTAAGAAAAATATACCACAACCAGTGGTAGGAGAAATATGTCCATCCTCCCATGCATGAAATGCGATTGTTCTTCACCATGAAAGATGACAATTTAGTCACTGGGGATCATTATTGATTATTCCTTATGCCTTCTCATTGTATCTTTAAAAAATGCTCTTGATACTATTCTAAGAATCCCTTCCAACTAATAGAATCAATGGGTTAAGAGATTTTCATTTCACTAGATATAGGAAAATTCAGTCCACAAATCGAAAGCTTTTAATGTGGGGCAAATGTTGACTGGATCGTTCACCAATCTAAGTTTGATTGTATGGCTTATTTTTGCCACGACATATATTAACACAAGCTGAAATTCACTGGAAGGAAGACCCCATGGTCTCTTGTTCATATGTCAAGTTTTAATGATCGAAAAAAAAATTTTGCCAAATGAAAAAACTAAAGCACTAAAAATGTCTACCAAAAGGATGCATGGATAACTTGAAAAGGTAAGTAGAAAACACATGGGAGGATAAATAATTTAACTTAAAACGGCCATTGATACACAATCAACCAATAATATCTCCATGATATCCAACATTTTTAGAATATTATCATATCAACCTTTGAGGTGGCACGTCCAGTTTGATGAGCCACCTGGGACCCAAGCTTTTGCCCTTCAATATCGTCTTTCACATTGAGATGCCAGAAGTCTCTTTCTTTCATCGGTCATGCTATTATGAATGAAGATATGGAGTACGGAGGCTTCATTGACTTGCCCCTATGTGGTGCACATGATTTTGTCAGTAGTCAATCAAATACCACCAACCGACCAAAGGAGCCTTGAACAACTTCTCTCTAAGTAGGACAGATATACCATTATGGCATTATCTCATATGATTATAGATGGCAAGAAAATGAAGTATGAATCAAGTTTAAGATATTGATTGTCACAACTCACAAGTATAGTTTGTGGTGTTGGATTTCCCATATTGGTTGATCCGTATTGGTATCACTAGTCATTGATCTCAATACTATGTCAATCTTGCCTCGGTGGAACAGTAAAGAGTACGGAAAAACATTAACAAAAAAAAAAACCTGATTTTTTAAGGAAAATTAGGGATAAACTTGTTCGATCTATGTCGATCCATAGCATGTTGAAGATTTAGAACCAAAGTGTTCACCCATATCGTTATCATACGATTTTAGTGAAATTGACATGAGCCCTAACCCTTTTTACTAAATAAATAAATAAATATAAAACAAGAGAACACTATCCTACTATCGCAAGTACACGCCAGCAAGCGAGCCAATGTGGGGCATGCAATGGCATCTTTAGGATCGGGGTAGCACAATCTTTCCATACCTACTATGGCTGCGTTTTAGTGGTCATCCAGAAAATGGTTTCTGGCGTTTTTTCTTTTTATAGGAACAAAAAAACGGAATAAAGCATTTGGTGTCAACTTGTTGTTTTTTTCGTTTTTTTGGAACGAAAAGGGAAAAAATAAAACGCTAGAAATGCAAAATGATGGAACGACAAAACCTTTTTTCCGTCATTTCTATTTCATTCCAAATACAAAAAAGTGAAAACTAGTGTAATCGTTCCTGAAACAGGTTCACCAAACACCATTTTACTTGTTTCAAAACAGTATTTTGGCATAGAAACTAAAAATTATGTTTTTGAAACCAAACATCTTTTCTGGAACTAAATGACTATCAAATGCAGCCTATGTCTAGGCATAGACACACACAAATGGGTAACATTCTTTATTCCACAAATAAATAAATTAAATAAACCCTAACACTATTCCCACCTTTTGAACCTGTTCATTTTTCTGTTTTCCGGTTACGGGGTTCAAGAAATGTGGCAAGAAAAAAAAATTCTTGATGAAATTAGGTTCATTTATACTTTATGAATGAAGTTAACCTCATGTAATAATTAATTGATCGCCTTTAGCTGGATTTGTCATGTCAGGTGACGTTAAATTAACTTCTATCAGGGTCAGTGATCCTTCTTATTCTAGTGGCTTACAAAGGTTCAGAACATAATCCTTCTTACGTCTAAATACACTAATCCGCTGTCAATCATCAATCAAGGCCATTTCTTGCATTCCAAACATGGCCCATCCTTTGCCACATTTTTCAAAGAATGCTGAAGATTTTGAATACAATCTTGTGGTTTAGGCCTATGTCAAGATTAAGACATGAAATGGACTCATGTTATAGGTTATTTTAGTCTAATAGATTCCCCCTAATGCTCTCACAAGGAGACTGTTGGAGTGGCTTCGATTTAAGTAACGGCAAATCAATGCTTTGTGGTCGTGTGGTCCCTGCTCTCAGACATAGAGGGCCATGAAATGACACTTCATCCTTATGAAACCCAAAATATCTCTCTCCTATTCAAATTTATGTACGTCTTCTCATTGGCATTGACATTGGGGCCACGCGACTGGGTAGCGTTCTTTTCCTTTTTATGAAATTTATTTAGATGGATTGGGTATTATTGATTGCTCATGGGCACAAAAGATAGACGTTAAAGCTCAGACATGGGAGCAGAGCCCATTCCGAAGCCCACCATACTCATCTCGACATTTGGACTACCCAGCGGTCTCCTCATGAATAATAAAAATAAAAGCCAAGATCTTTCCCGGCAGACCCTGAGCCTGAAAACCCAACCAAAGCTCAGCCCAGCCCATGAAATTTTTGTACCGGGGCATCGAGTGGGCTCTGGTTTGCCAGGCCAACCTAAAACCATTAAGTAAAGGGTAAGGTGGGTGAAGCATCATCAATGGTATACCAACTTAAAACTATTAATGGTAAACCATCACCAATGATAATTGGGACGAAGAGATTGGAAATTACTTGTAGCCTAGCCCCTCTCTTCATCTCTATTTGCTTTAACCAATCCAAGTTCAGAGAAATTAATAAATGACTACAATTGGATTTGGCCTATTGATTTTTATTTTTATTTTTTTGGTAAAAAATATTCTATTCCGGAGAGTGTGTGGGATGCATGGATAATCTACAATACTATTCCTACATCTATGGATCGGAAATAGGTTAAATTGTCGTACACGCTAAATACAAGGCCCGCCTTGTCAAGGAGTCAGTAATTAAGGTTGTTAACATCCCTAGGAAAACATCGAGTGTTCTAAGAAGCAGTGGTGGTGCCTTCAACCGGTCTTGAAGATTCAAAGACCAACTCTCTTTTTTTTTTTGGACTCCTTGATGAGGTGCATGATGTTTATCGTTTCGTAGATCTTCACTGAAGTTTTGTTCAAGGGTTTCATAGATTTAATGAATTATTTTTTATTCTCGAGAGTGATAAACAAGGGTAGGACAGTTTTTTTGGGAGCACAATGAATTCACAGTGTAGATCCAAAGGAGGAGACCCTGTCGCGCCCCTACCTCCACTCTGTTGAGTGGCTTGTATACCTTAGAGTGAACAGATTCTCATTCACTGTGAGTGTTATGGACACTACATTTTATCAGCCCTCGACACGATGATGACCTTAAAGGATGGCTACAATCTCAGTACCTCTCTCTCTCTCTCTCTACCCATACATATATTATGGACCCCGGAGGAGGAGCTCCTCAACAACTTGAGAATATTATTTTTTTTCTACAAAAATCCAAACACTACCCATTGGTGCTGAAACGGATCAAAATGAAGACTGATTCCTCACTCTTGGTAACGATAAGCTTGTGTGCTTGTGAAACCCCTCAGGCCTAAGTGCTGATCCAAATAATGCTTGTATTCCACATAATTGGATAGTGCTAGAAATAAGCTTTCCAACATATTTCACATGTAAAAAATGGGCGATTGGATCAAAAGATGTAGCCCTTGGAATAAAGATTCCACTTCGGGCAATTCAATTGGCTTGCTCATATTTGTGGACACGAACCTGCATTAACGTCAGAGTGTGGGTCCGCACTAGACTGGGACCACATTAGACCTCCCGCGGGCCCAGTTCCAGAAATTCCAGATCTTGCTATAAATTGCCCTCACATGCTCGATTTGCAACCTGCATCGATGTGATCTATACCATACTCTTGAGAGTAGATTCTTGAGGTTGGAAGTTTTGCCTCCCTAAGAGTAATTATCTTATTCGAGAGTTAGAGGCCTACCAATCCCTCGGGGATCCTTTATCTCTCAACTTGGAAAAGGGGAAAGGAGCTTAGAATCCTCAGAGAGAGAGAGAGAGAGAGAGAGCTGGCCTCTTCTATAAGTCGGGAGACCACATAGTAGTGGTCAATGGATTTGTGGTTCGTATGTAGCAAAGGGGCCCTCACCTTTAGACCGTTGCCTAAGGTCGGGATCAAATATAACTTCTTTCCTTTTCCCTTTTCTTTTAGTAGTTTATCTTAGTTCATCATAATGTAGCGTAGTGTAGTATAATATAGCATAATGTAGCATATCATAGAGTAGCGTAATGTAATGTAGTGTAGTATAGTATATAATAACCTTAGATAAACATGCTTAAGGATTGAATTACTAGTATAAATTTGGGACAGACTTTTTTCTGTCTCAAATAGTGTAAGTTGGGACGAAGAAAACTCCATCACTACATTGATGGAATATATTTTATCACCAAAGCTGCCCTGCTAAGTTGAAAACTCTTAACTTATTTTGGTTTCCTGTGAAGTGAGAGCCAATTCTGATTTTCACCTGTGCTTTTCCAAAATCAAAGGCATACCTAATAGTTGAAACCCTTGTTCTGTCTTCTCTCCCTTGTTTCCTGCGAAGTGAGAGCCCAACCCTTGTAAATCTCGAACCATCTCGATTATTGTCCTCCCCAATAGCTGAAACTCAATGTCAAGTATGCTCTTGTCCTCTCCCACTTCTCCCTTTTTTTTCTTGTATTTTGATTTATTTCTTACCATTAAATCAGCATAAGAGAGGAATCCATGGCAAAGGTGGATGGAGTATCTTCACCACTCACCCACAAGCTTAGGGTTTAACATCAACAGAGAAAGGGTGTGAGATATTGAAGTGACCGGGTCTGCTGAGGTAGAGGCAGTTTTTAAGCTCTCTCTCTCTCTCTCTCTCTCTCTCTCTCTCTCTCTCTCTAGTTTAGAAACTTTTGAACTCCCTTGTTCCTGTCTTTTGCAATTATTAATGTAGGGTTCATTAATATGTCTGAATGAGTATTATCTTTATGTTTTTCAGCCATTGCATTTGGTTCACATCCAACAATCCATAAACGAATTGGGCTATTGTCCGAATGTGTAGGAAAAGACACAATAATCTCCTTAGTTATCAAACCAAGAAGGCCTTTCTTAGTTATCATCCAAATAGGGTAGGACTCTTTTCCCTAATTAGACGAGGAGTGGGTTTCCTATTTGGAATCCAATTCTATGAGATTAGTATCGGTCAATTACCTAATTGGTATATGGAACAATAATAGAGAATATTCTTACAATCTCCCACTTGAATCATATGACCACATAATAACAATCTCAAACATAATTTAGATTCTAATGTCATACTGCAGTATTTAAAAGTAAACTCATCAACTTTATGTCATCACAATCATAATACCATATTTAAACAAAACTACTAATGTGGATCATGACGATTATACATCATATAACGATATACTCCCTCTCATAGTCACAACACTAATAACCTCATCTAAATAGGTGCAAAAGTAGGGAATATACTAGAAAAGTCTATAACTAAATGGTCCAATATAATATCTCACATATATTAAATAAAATGTGTACACACAATAATAAAGTGAGAAATATTCAGAAACAACAAATACCATGATCATTTAAATAAATAAGTAAAAATGTCTAACATAATATGACCATTACATCAAACTTTACATGAACCCATATCCGTTACAAGATCTGTAAAGTATTTAGGTGCTAATTCCTTGGTCATAGGATCAACAATCATCAGACTTGTTTTGATGTGTGTAAAAGATACTTCTTGTTTCTGAACTAATTCCTTCACAAAATTGTATTTTACTTCAATATGCTTCGCTCTACTCGAATGCTTATCATTCTTGGAGTAATATACGGCAGCAACATTGTCACATTACATTCTCAGCGGCTTCGAAATGGTGTCAACGACCTGAAGTCTTGAGATAAAGTTTCGTAACCAAATTGTCGTAGATGTGGCTTCAAAGCATACCACAAACTTTGCTTTCATAATAAAAGTAGAGACACAATTCTGTTTCTTAAACTTCCAAGAAATCGCCCCACTAGTAAGTGGAAAGATGTATCCTGATGTAGATTTCTTACTGTCGAGGCATTTTACATAATCAGAGTTTGAATATCTGATCACTTCTAACTGATCAGATGCTCTGTAAGCAAGCATGTACTCCCTAGTCCCCATTAAATACCTCATCACATTATTTGCTGCAACCTAATGATCTATGCCAGGATTACTCATATATCTGCCTAACATACCAACAGCAAAATTGATGTTTAGACGAGTACAAGTCATTGCATACATAAGACTCCCTACTGCAGAAGAATAGGGAATATCCTTCATTTGTGCTCTTTTCAGATCATTCTTTGGGCACTAATTTAGACTGAACTTATCTCTTTTGATAATGGGGGAAATATCTGATTTGCAATTCATTATGCCATATCTTTTCAAAACTTTGTTAATATAGGTTTTCTGTGATAGCACAAGTATCTGACTAGATCTATCATGAAATATCTTAATGTCGATAACGAAAGAAGCTAAACCCATTTCTTTCATTTCAAAGTTCTTAAAAGGAAATGTCATTGTTTCACTCAACAAACCAAAATCATTACTAGCAAGTAAAATATCATCCACATATAAGACCAGAAATATAAATTTACTCCCATTAAGTTTCAGATATATACACCTATCAAAGGTGTTCTCAACAAATCCAAAGGAAACAATGATGTGGTTAAATTTAATATACCACTGTCTTGAAGCTTGTTTAAGTCCATATATGAATTTTTTAAGTTTGTACACTAGATTTTTTTTCCTTGATCACTAAATCCCTCAGGTTGGTTCATGTAGACTTCCTCATCTAAATCCCTTTTCAAGAATGCAGTTTTCAGATCCATTTGGTGAAGCTCTAGATCATAATGAACTACTAATGCCAAGATGATTTTCAGAGAATCCTTCCTAAAGACAAGAGAGAAGGTTTCATGGTAATCAATGCCTTCTTTCTAAGTGAATCCCTTTGCAACTAGTCTACCTTTATGTCTCTCAATATTACCCTTTAAGTCACGTTTGATTTTAAATACCCATTTACAATCAATTGCCTTAAAGCCCGTTGGTAATTGAACGAGATCCCAGACATCATTGTCACTCATGGACTTCATCTCATCTTTCATGGCATCTACCCATTTAAGAGAATCATTATCGTTTATGGCCTGTAAAAAGGTTAATGGGTTATTCTTGATTTCAATATCGAACTCTGATTCTTGGAGATATACTATATAGTCATCAAGAATAGTAAACCTCTTAACCCTCTGAGGTCTTCCTTGAATTTCAATTGAGAAATATTCATAGTATTGTCAGTGGTAAATACATCATAGAGTGATACATCTTTAATAGTTTGTTGTTTCATAGGATCATTTTCAATAGCTGTGGGACAACATCATCATGATGATTATGTACATCTTCTATAGTTTGTTGCTCCATAAGATCATTATGAACAGTCACTCGTTAAACAATAATATTATTACGATGTACCACATTACGTGGTTTCTCACTCCCACTAATGTTATCATCCTCTAAGAATCTAGCAGTTCGAGTTTCCACAATTCTGGTACTATGTGTGGGTGTATGAAACCTGTAACCTTTTGACCACTGACAATAACTAATAAAGTAACAACTTATGGTTTTAGGGTTAAGTTTTCTTTCATCTGGATTGTACAATCTAGCTTCAGCAGGACAATCACATACATGTAAATGCCCTAAACTAGGTTTCCTTCCATTCCATAACTCGTAAGGTGTTTTAGGAACTGACTTACTAGGAACCTGGTTCAAGATATACATAGCTGTCTTTAATGCTTCACTCCACAAGAATTCAGGCAATAAGGAGTTGCTCATCATGCTACGTACAATTTCTGTGATGGGACGATTGCGTCTTTCTGCAACCCCATTTTGTTCAAGTGTCCCAGGAGTTGTGTATTAGAGGGTTATACCCTTCAACTTAAGGAATCGGGAAAATGGTCCTTCACTTTGCCCTACATCAGTATGCCTATCATAATATTCACCCCCTCTATCAGATCTCATAGTTTTAATATTTTTGTCTAACTTATTTTCAACTTCAGCACATAACACTTCAAAAGCATTCAAAGCATCAGATTTTTCTTTTAATAAGTAGATATAACAGTATCGTGAGTAATCATCAATGAAGGCGCTGAAATATTTTTCACCAGTTATACAAGGATCAAAATGGCCACAAATATCAGTGTGTATCAATTCCAGAAGTGAATTTGTCCTTTTGACAGTAACTCTATTTGTCTTAGATTGCTTACTTTTGATGCAATCTATACAAGTGGTGAAGTCTAGATTTGACAATATTTGATGCTTCACTAACCTTTCTATTCTAGGTCTAAAAATATGACCAAAACGTCTTTGCCATAGGGATGAGAAATCATCATTGTTAGATTCACGCTTTGATCTAACATTCACATGCAGTGCAAAAATGGATTTAGAAAAATTAGAATCCAAATTAAGTTTATAAAGACTATCAC
The DNA here is from genome assembly GCF_013358625.1 of Macadamia integrifolia. Taxonomy (NCBI): domain Eukaryota; kingdom Viridiplantae; phylum Streptophyta; class Magnoliopsida; order Proteales; family Proteaceae; genus Macadamia; species Macadamia integrifolia. The sequence continues at coordinate 12,851,654 of NC_056563.1, read as the reverse complement.
ATAAATATCCAGTATAAACTAGATTGGTGTATTTAAAAACGTTTATAACTTTATCACCAAAAGTAAACTTAAAACATTCACAATCAAGTCTCGATAATGAAACTAAATTTTTAGAAATAGAAGGAACATAAAGAGTATCCATAAGGTCCAACTGGAATCCGATGTCCAAAATGAGTCTATAAATATAAATGGATCGGACTTCAGACTCTTGTCAGTTTCCCATATAGACCATGCTCTCACTTTGATTTGGTTTCCGGGTTGTAAGAAAGCCCTCGTAGAATTAGAAATATAAACAGTTGTTCCTGAATCAATTCACCAAATATTACAAGGAACATCAATAAGATTGGTTTAAAAAATATACTAGGATAGAATCATTACCCTTCTTTTCGATCCAAGTCTTGCGTTTCTGACAGTCTTTCTAAATGTGTCCTATTTTCTTACAGAAAAAACACTTCAACTTGTCAGTTTTCTTTTCCTTGTTATCAGACTTTGGATTTGAGGTTTTCTTTGATGCATTATTCTTTTTAAAATTTCTTCTTCTCCTTTTATTTTGGTTGGATACAAAATTGACCACCTGGCCTCCCTCGTCATTCAATCTCCTTTCTTCTTGGACGCACATACTCTGAAGTTCATTCAGAGTCTACTTATCTTTATTTGTATTACAGTGGATCTTGGATGCTCCAAAACGAGGAGGAAGTGAAGTTAGAATGATTTGGACAAGGCAACATTCATTCATTATCAATTCGAGGGATTTTAGTTGTGCACAGATACTTACCATTTCAAAGATATGGTCATCTATCCCATTAGTACCAGTATACTTCATTGTTACTAGTTTGGTCATCAAAATCTCAGCCAAAGATTTATCAGTAGTACAAAATAGTTATCTACATTGGTTAGGTATTCATTTGCATTTTCAGAAGTTGATATGGAGCTTTTGATAGTCTTACTAAACCTCTTCATGATATATAAAAAGTAAAGACGGTTGAAACACTCCCACCAATCATGTAATGTAACCTCATCATCAATGCTCTCATCAGTGAGAGCAGTAGGTTTTTCATTACGTAAGGTATAATCATGATCCATGGCAGCATGATAATAAATAAGTTCTTTATGCCAGTTAATAAAGTTTGATCTATTCAGAAGTGACACGTTATTTGAAATAGGGATAGGTGTTAAACCTATGAATAAGAATAAATAATGCATGCTTATCAATCATCATACTTTGAATTTCAGTAATGGAATATTAAAATTTTAGAAAAGTAACCTATTGCATCATTACAATCTATTCTATGAGATCGAGATGGTAACATGATAATGGTTCACTTTACATTAGATAAAAGACATCATTAAGGTAAAATATTTAAGTCATCAAAATGATCAAATAAGATGTATACCTGTGGATATTTTCATCCTATTTAACTGTTAAACTATCATATATAGATCAACGTAGTCAATCAAGAATATATACCTGCAGATATTCTCATTCTATCTTAACAGTTACATAACGATCATCATAAGATCTTAAAATTTGAAATTTAAATTGAATGTGTGATACGATTATATTTAAGGCCAACATATATAATTATTGTGATCAAGAAACATGTGCACATATAGATACTCTCATTCAACTTAATCACATAATCATTGATGCCCCAAACACATTTAAATTTGAAAATTATACACTTTCAACTTAAATTTAACATAAATTGATATCCAAGCATCATAGGTGTTCTAAAATAATGCATAAATACATAGACAACATCTATTTCTATCTATTTCTATCATAAAAAATATTCTGAAAATCATAGAAATTCAGTTGATAATAGAGAACATAAGTAGAAATAGATGTACAATCCATGAAATATGTACAAATTTAAGTAGAGAGTACAAAGAAATCATCTCTATTATTTTTAGAATCAGAAATAAGGTATAAAGAGAAACATATTCAAAAATAGAAATAAATAACCAATAATAGAAATAATGAGAAAAGTGTTTCTGGTTTCTTATTTTTCTTTCTATTTATACAATAACCCTTTAATGAGCTTAAGTAAAAAAATAGAGATGAGTTTATTTCATAATGGATTCATGGTTTAATATAATCAAAAGCCCTTAAATGGGTTTAAATAAGGAAAAGATAGACTTACATAATGGGTTTATTTCATTAAATCCTATAATATGGGATTTCATAGTGGGTTTAGTTTATTAAACCACACATATGATTTTTTTTTTTTTTAAGTAGGGGGCCTAATGAACACATTTATGTGTGAAATCTAGGGTAGTAAATCATGCATTTTATATATTTAGAATGGAGCTACCTTGGGTTTTACTCTCTTTTTGCAGGTTTTATACTTTTAATGTCTTAGGGACTATCGGACGCTATATCTCCAATTTTACACGTAAAGAGGGCTTATTTCTTTTCATGGTTGGGAAAAGAGAACGAAATTCTGAGCAAGATGGACGTGTTCAATTAAAAGTACACATTCGTTTGGTTAACCGTACAAGTGATTATTCTTTTCGGACAAGAAAAAGAATAACGGATCAGAACTGAATCGAGATGCAGAACCAACCCGTCTGCAGTTGTCCCAAGGGTATAAGGAATATTTCAAATGTCAACAAGGATCAATAGACCACATCCTTAAGTGATTAAAGATTCGTTTTTTGTAATAATAACTACCTAGCGTAGTTGGTGAGTTGTGGTGTGTAAAATCTCTTCTTTATTAGGAGGTCTCAAGTTCGAACCTCTTAGCTGCTATTTTATTGAGGTTTTTTTTACAAGTTTGAAGAAGAGAGAGAAAATAAAGACAAAAAAATAGGAAAGAAGAAAAAAAAGAAAAGAAAAGACAAGGGCATAGATGGAATTTGCCATTTAAAAAAGAATATTGTCCAAATCTAAGCAAGAAAAATCGGCCAAGGGGGTTTCTTATGCAAAAAGAGAGAAAAATAGAAAAAAGAGAAAAAATAGGAAAAAAAAGGCAAGAAAATCGTGGGAGATCTCTCCACACGTTTTCTCTCTTCTCTCTCCTCCACCTCACCACAAAACCGTCCAAGGGGATCCACCCTTGGACGTCCTTCTCTCTCTCCTACTCCCTATAAAAGGGAGTCTACAAAACTCTAAAAAAATTGTCCCTCTCTTCCTCTCTAAATCATTCTTCTTCTAGGGTTTTGTTTTCTCATTCTCTATCTCTAGTTCTAGGTTTATGCTTTAAACACTTTTGTAAGTTCTTTTATTCAATTAATGCAAACACTTTTATTTTTTATTCAATCTTTTATTTTTATTATTTAAGTAATTGAAATTGTAATTTTCAAGTTTTAGTTCTTGGCTTAGTTCTAAGTGACAAGAACAAGCTATGAAGCATGTCTTTCAAGTTCAATTTTTTTTTTCAGATTTGTTTTCTTTAGTACTAGAAATTTCAGATTTGGTTTATTCTAGATCTAGTTTTTAGTACTGGTAGTATCTCAAATCGATCAAGTTTTCAGTTCAAGGGTTGAAGTTCATGTAAGTAGACCCCTCAGTAGTCTTCTCTCCCCCCTCTCATTCCCTCTTCTGACTACCATTTCTTTCTTAATTTAGGATTTTAATTTCAGTCGTTACATTATTGCTATCCCTTTCCCCCAAGGTTCATGGCTAGTGTATGTGTTGGCTTTGCCCCTCCTAGCCATAGAACCATCAATTTATTACTTTTATTTTAATTGTCTCCCTTTTCCTAAAGCCAAGTAGAGTAACCTTGTAAGAGTGATTCTCTGGTCAAGTAGGGAAGCTCATATTATGATGCATCCTTCGGGCTAAGTAGAGAAACCTACTTGTGAGTCTCTCTCTAGCTTTCCCCCCTTTCTTTTACTTTATTTTTATTTTAGCATTTTTTTCCTTCATTTATTATTATTATTATTTTTTAAATTGTGTGGGTTGTTTATTTTCAGTTATTTATTTAGTTAATTTTTTCTTAGATGATGAATGGTTAGGACGTTATTTTAGATACATATGTTTAGGACGGTAATTAAGATTAGATCACAATCATTAATCGGTTCACTTTCGTATTATCAAAAGAAATAAAAATAAATAGAGTGACTGCTCTCCCTGTGTTCGACCCGTAGCTACACTAATCTGTACGCTTGCAGTTACATTTAGGATCTCAAACAAGTTTTTGGCGCCTTTGCCGGGGGGACAGTTTCATGTTATTTTTTGCTTTCTTTTGGTAAATCGGAGTGCTTTTTTTGCTTTGTTTTGTTTTTTCTTTTTCTTTTATTGAATTCTTAAGAAGAACAACTTGCAATAATAGTTGTATCGGTGGAGGTCGCCATGCCTCACAGTATGATAAAGACAGGTTTCACCCTGTAGCAGTACCTCAGGAATTGACCTGAGCAACCCTGGATCCCTGCCGATAAGTTCTCAAAAAGTAAAAAAAAAAAAAAAAAAAAAATCAATAAAAATCATAAAAAAAAAATTTTTGCTATCCATTCTTTTGTGCTTGTCTTACTCTAGTTGTGGGTAGTTTTCTGTTGCATGAGTGTTAGGTAGGTACGTAATACTAAGAATCGGTTAAAAAAAAGAGATCCAACAAGTAGTGATTTTATATGTTTGCTCTCTTTAAACCCTTCAATATGAGAGACCAACAGCAAAACTCTTAACCTAAATCTCTGAAAGATAGGTTCTACCCTGCTAGAATAACCCAATCTTCCTGCATAGTTCTACCACAAGCCCAGAGCAATAATTTTGAACTCAAATCTCAATACATCACCATGTTGCCCCACTTCCATGGGTTGACCTCTGAGGATGCATACCTATTTCTAAGGGAATTTGAAGAGGCATGTGTTCTAATTAAGATCCAACAGCTTTCTGATGATGCCGTTAAGCTTAGGCTTATAACTTTGGCATTGAAAGACCAGGTTAAGAAGTGGTTGTATAGGTTACCCACAAATTCCATAACCTCATGGGAACAGTTCACAGTTGTCTTCCTTAAGAAGTTTTTCCCAACTCACAAGACCAATAAACTTATAAGTGATATCCTTCAGTTTAGGCAAAAGCCTAGTGAGTCATTTTCCAAACTTATAGAGAGATTCAAGGATCTACTCTAAGAATGCCCTCACCATGGCCTAGACTTATGGCATTTATGTCAAATAATTTATGAGAGTATTGATTGCCCAACTAAACAAATGATAGAGTCTATGTGCCCTGAGGGATTCACATCCTTTACAGATGAAAGAAAGGCATGGGAATTCTTACTTGACTTAGCTGACAAAACTCGTGAGTGGGAATCAACCCAAGAGAATGAAAGAGCCATAGGAGGAAAAGGATATTTTGTAGATGAAATAGTAGCCAAGGAAGCCCATTTGGATAGCCTAATCAAGAGAATTGAGACTATTGTTCCTAAAGAGCCATCATTAGTCAATTTGATTAAGATTTGTGCTTGGTGCCAGTCTCCTGGACATCTCCTAGAAGAATGCCCCAACACCCCTGGGGGCACTTCCAATGATAGTGTTAATGCATTATACCAGAATAATCCATATAGTAATACCTACAATCCAGGATGGAGAAATCACCCAAATTTCTCTTGGAATCAGGGCAACCAAGTAGGGCCTTCCAATTTCCATAATCAAGGTCAACCTGGACTCCAAAGGCCTCCTTTTGCACAACAATATTTTTCTCAAAATACTTTTCCTAGGTCAAATGTAGGACCTCAGGCTAGTTTTCCTTGGGACCCTCTCCTATCATCTTATCAGCAACCCCCTGGGTTTACCAATACTAGAGAGGCAAGTAGAATAAGTGACTTGAAAAAAAAATATGGCCCTCCTCATGACAAACCATCAAAATCTTACGAGAGAACTCACTCAAGTTGTCTCAATTATGCGTGAGAGGGAGAAAGGAACTCTACCCAGTCAACCAGAGCTTAACCTTAGGCATCATCAGCCTGTTAGTTCATAAACATCAACTAATGCACCACTGAATATAGTACAAGGTCAGACCCAACAAGAGCCCTCTAACCAATGTAATGTTGTTTATGCCCTTAGGAGTGATAGAGAGTACCAACAGAGCGTTCCTAAATCTTCCTCATCTATTACTCATGTTAACTCTCCTTCAGTTGAGGATACAAGTGTGCCTCTTGTTTTAGGTTTGTCTGATGAACCTAAATATTTTTCTAAAACTAAAGATGATTTGATTGAGGAAACCAAAAATGATTCTTCTGAACAGGGGCAAATCCCTAACAGTCCTTATGTTCATCCTGTCCCATTTCCTAATCGCTTGGTGAACAAAAGGAAGACTGCGTCCATGGATAAAATTTTAGAAGTTTTCAAAAAGGTAGAAGTGAGCATCCCCCTTTTGGATGTCATATCCCAGATCTCTGCTTATGCAAAGGTACTGAAAGATTTGTGTACTCACAAACGTATCACTAGTGTGCCCAAAAAGGCGTTCTTGGCAGGTAACATTAGTTCCATAATTACTCAGCCTATAGCAGCCAAGTATAAGTATCCAGGGAGCCCTACCATATCTTGTGTCATAGGCAACACCTACATTGAGCATGCCTTACTTGACCTTGGCGCAAGTGTGAATCTTTTACCTTACCATGTGTATAAGCAACTTAGATTGGGAGAATTGAAAGCCACTGGAACTACTCTTCAATTGGCAGATAGGTCTGTTAAAATTCCTAAAGGGATGGTTGAGGATGTTTTACTAAAGGTGGAGGAATTTATTTTCCCTGTTGATTTCATTGTGTTAGATACCAAGCCCTTCTCAACCAAGGATGAGATCCTAATAATTCTAGAAAGATCATTCTTGGCTACCAGTAATGCATTAATCAACTGCCGGAATGGTTTCCTAATATTATCTTTTTGTAACCAAACTGTTGAGTTTAACATGTTTAGGATAGGCAAGCAACCACATATGGAATAAGAGATTAATATGATTGTGGATTTTCTGGATTTTTCTGATGATATAATTACCAACTTTGATATTAATTTTGATTCA
>NC_056563.1:12836550-12844593 GCF_013358625.1 Macadamia integrifolia | reverse complement strand
TGGTAACAACAACTACCTAGCTTAGTTGGTGAGCTATGGTGTACAAAATTCTCTTGCTCACCAAGAGGTCTCAAGTTCGAATCTCATGGTTGTTTTTTTTAGAGAATTTGTTGAAGATTTCCTGCTTTTCACTCACTTAAAGCACTAAGGGCATGGAGGGGATTTCCACATCAAGTTAGAAGCAAGCAAAATCGTGGAAGTAAGAAGAGAAGAAAAAAAAAAGGAAAGAGAAAAAAAGGGGAGAACCAAAAATTATCCAAATCTTCTCTCTCCTCCACATCATCACCAAAGATTGTCCAAATCACAGAAAGGAAGAAAAAACACACAAAGGAAGAAAAAAAAATCGTCCCTAGGAGAGAGAAAAAAAGAAGAAAAATAAATTAGAAAAAAAAAAGGAAAGAAAATAAGTAAAAAAATTTTAGGAAATTTCTCAAAATTTATTTCTCTCTTCTCTCTCCTCCATCTTAGCACTTTTGGACTCAAAAGATCTCACAATCAATTGTGGGTTTCTCTCTTTTAGGAAAGAGAAAATTGTTTCCCTACCTCTCCATTCCCTATAAATACAACTCATGTAAGAGGAGGAGACACAATTCATTCTTCTTCTAGTTTTCTTTAGTTGCTCTCTCTCTTCCTCTTTCTCTCTTTAGTTCTAGTTCTTCTCTATTTTTGCTTTAATCACTTTTGTAATAGTTTTTTTATGTCAATTAATGCAAGTACTCTTTTATTTTTATTCAGCCTTTTTATGTTTATGATTTATGCAATTGAGTTGTAATTTTTTAAGTTATAGTTCTAGGCTTAGATCTAGGTGACAAGATCATGAGCCGTGGAGAAATTTTTTTTTCAAGTTCAAGCATTGATTCAAGTAAGTAGGCTCCTTCAGTAGTCTTCTTTCCCCCCTCTCATTCCTTCTTCTGACTACCCTTTCTTTCTTAATTTAGGATTTTTATTTTCAGTCGTTACATTATTGCTATTCCTTTCCCCCAAGGTTCATGGCTAGTGTATGTGTTGGCTTTGCCCCTCCTAGCCATAGAACCATCAATTTATTGTTTTTATTTTAATTGTCTCCCTTTCCCTAAAGTCAAGTAGAGTAACCCTTGTAAGAGTGACTCTCTGGTCAAGTAAGGAAGCTCATATTATGATGCATCCCTCGGGCTAAGTAGAGAAACCTACTTGTGAGTCGCTCTCTAGCTTTATCCCCTTTCTTTTACTTTATTTTTATTTCAGCATTTTTTTCCCTTTATTATTATTTTTTTAATTGCGTGGGTTGTTTATTTTTAGTTATTTATTTAATTAATTTTAATTGCGTGGCTTGCGTCTTTAAATTCTTAGATGACGAATGGTTAGGACGTTATTTTAGATACATATGTTTAGGACAATAATTAGAATTAGATCACAATCATTAATCGGTTCACTTTCGCATTATTAAAAGAAATAAAAAAATAAAGTGGCTACTCTCCCTGTGTTCGACCCGTAGCTACACTGATCCGTACGCTTGCGGTTACATTTTAAATCTCAAACATGAACACTTGGTGAGGAACTCTGTATGAAAATCTGCACAAGATGTTTGAGAGAATTTTTCCTTTAATATTTTCAAACGGAGATAAACCTGCAAGAAAAAGGTTAGAAATAGGGACCAAGGAATGAGTTGTTGTTTATAAACAAGACCATGGGGAGTCCAACGAAGAGGGAGATGGTTGAGGACATCAAATCCTATGATAAGGTCTTTTCCTGGGAAATGGGTTCCTAGAACTGTATGAGTTAATGACAGGGTAGGGAGAAGCTGGATTTTGATGGGTTGTCGGGACACAAGATTAATATAAAAAGTTTCACCATTGGTTGCCAGGAATGGGAGAGGGGTTTCTAGGGTTTTCCAAAGATGTTCAGGAAGAACCTTTGGGGCCATAATGGTAGTAGTCGCTCTTGTGTCTAAAAAGGCTATGACCTTAATAGGTTTGGCATATGATTTAGGGATTATTTGGACTGACAAATGGGGAAGGGAGATGGCCTAGCAAGGTGGGGGGAGATTTTTTTGAAGTGGTTGTGAATGGGATTACTTGGTAGAGGGAATCAGATTCCTCGGACTCAGAGAGGGAAGACTCTGGGTATGAGTCTGTTTCTGGGAAATCAATAGCAAAGAGGGTGAGATCTGTGGGTGAGTCATCAAGAGAGTACAAAGACTCTAGATCTGCATCATTAAGGTCTTCTTGGTGAAGGGAGGATAGCGTATGAATAACCTTGTTCCTTTTCTGAGAGAGGAGGCAATTTTTGGCAAAATGTCATTCTTTTCCATAGACATAGCAAGAAGAGGATTTGTTTTTTCCTCTAAACTGCTTTTTCGAAGGAGTCTCCATTTTTTTTTTTTTTAACTTTGGAGATTTGAAGTGGAAGTGCTTCTTCTTTGTGTGCTTCCAGTGCTGAGAGAAGGGTGGAAATCTGCTATAATGAGAAGACTTCTTGGTGGAACAATCATAGGACTTGTTGTCACCTTTGCATTTGATCTTGAGATAAGAGGTATCACAGGTGGAAGAGACTTTGTTAGATCTATCTTGTAAATCTTTCCAAACCTTTTTTATGTTACAAAGTTTGTCAAGGGCAGTAAGAGCATAACTGTAGAGAGAACCAATAGAACAAGAGGCTAAAGAAATGTTTTGGGTTCTCAGAAACTATTGAGTATCTGCACCTAGNTTTTTTTTTTTTTTTTAAACTTTGGAGATTTGAAGTGGAAGTGCTTCTTCTTTTTGTGCTTCCGGTGTTGAGAGAAGGGAGGAAATCTACTATAATGAGAAGACTTCTTGGTGGAACAATCATAGGACTTGTTGTCACCTGTGCATTTGATCTTGAGATAAGAGGTATCACAGGCGGAAGAGACTTTGTTAGATCTATCTTGTAAATCTTTCCAAACCTTTTTGATGTTGCAAAGTTTGTCAAGGGTAGTAAGAGCATAACTGTAGAGAGAACCAATAGAACAAGAGGCTAAAGAAATGTTTTGGGTTCTCAGAAACTATTGAGCATCTGCACCTAGAGGTTCTGGAAGAGAGTTCAGGAAGATATGCTTAAGGTTGTCATCATCAAGACCGCTAATTTTGTGAAACCTATCTGTCATTCGGGAGAAATGCTTATCAAGATCTGATATGTTAAGTGAACAACACTTCATTTGAAGAAATTCATCACGGGCTTTTGAAAGATCATTTGCAACTGAGCCCAAGAACTCTTGATAGAGAGTGGTAATAAACAAGCTCTCTGTGAGTTGGACAATTTGAAGTTGTCAATAAGCACCAAGGGCTAAATAACATTCTCTGAGTTTTCCTTGAAGTCGGGCAACAAATGTAGAGAAGACAATCCCAGTGGTAGCTCCTTCTTAGAGTAATTCTGCATTTATCCAAGAGTGAAAGTCTGCAATTCTTGACTCCCATTTGGAGACAGGAATATCATCTAGGGTGAAGAATTGTTTGGGGTCTTGATTTTGATAAGGGGTAAAGGGGGAAGCTGAGGCAGGAGGCCTGGGTTGGGTATCGAGAGGATTATGAATTTCAGGGTCATCATCCATCTCTGAAACATGAGGAGGAGGTGGAGTAGGACCTTCATTCATAAAAGAAGGTAGGGGATTTGATAGGATTAGGTTTGTAAGAAACTCAGATAAAACATTTTCTGAGGGTGTGATGATGGTATGGATGGGCTGGGTAGTTTGTGTAGGAGTTGTACCTGTACCAGTACCAGGAGGAGCAAGGCTAGGTAATCACATATTGGAGTGCACCTTATGTGATTGAGAGTAGTTTTGTCTTAAAGGTATAAATGCATTAATCAACCCAATTGCACAATTAGAGGTATTTTAAAACATGAATAGATACTATCATCCTGATACAACTCAACTCGAATCTTTTTTTATCCTGATTCATGAAGAAGAATTATTAGACTGTTGTGAATTCCTACATTATCCAATACAAGTATGTCATGTGATATACATAAGAAAATCCTTTATTGCACTTCACCGGTGCAGTGAAGATTTAGACAGCTGAGAACCCCAGAACCCCTTGATTTTTGTGCCCGGATGCTCCTAACAGTCAAGATCCTCATTGCACTAGGACAGTGCAATAAATGATCCGGACTCATGATATGCTACCACAACATATTTCAGATAAGTCTTAGGGCCCATTTGATAACGTAACCAGAAACGTGTTTCTGTGTTTTCTTGTTCTCAGAAACACAGAAACGACATAAATATCGTTTGGTAAAAGTGTTGTGTTCCACTTGTTTCTTGAAACATAAATTGAAATTTATAACAATTTATGCTTCAAGAAACATGAATGACGAAACAAGTTTTACTTGTTTCGCTTGTTTCTCGAAACAAAAAAGGGGCACAATTCCACGATCGACCTACACTTTTACTTAAAAATCTATGAAAAAAAGGGAGCTTCATTCGAAGATCGACCCCCCTTCCTCTTCAACCGTTGAAGAGGAGCTGCTTCTCCTACGTACCCGACGACGGGGAGCTCTGTTCCTCCTGCGTAACCGACGATGGGGACCTTTATCTCGTTGGTGGAGCACCAACCACGATCGTCACCCTCTTCAACGATCGTCACCCTCTTCACAATGCAAGGAGAAGAAGTCAAGATTCGCCTGCGAAGAACGCAAGCTACGGCAGAAATTGAACCTCCTCTATCTCCATGGTTTAAAGTATCTCCGATACCGAAACGATACCCTCCGATACGTATCTTAAATTTAGCTGACCGATATGATACATGAAAATTTTAAAATCCTTTCATATCAATATATATCCTACGATACATACCGATATGCATCAATACACCACTGATACACATCGATACGATATGATATGCACCGATACGACTCTATGGAAAATATAAAATCGAGGTGAAATGTACGTTTCAGTATGTATCGATATGTATCGATCGGTATGTATCGGTGAGTATCGGTATGTATCGATCGATACGTATCAGTGAGTATCGGTATGTACTGATACAGTGCGTTACGGTCATATAATGGCCAAGATGGGTAATTTTTCAGAAAACACGATTTTTTGAGGGGTTTTTGTTCCAAAGTTGTTGCTAGCCATATTTCTCACAAACTAAAGTAGAAATCAATGTTGAAAACAAGGATTTTACATTTATGGGACAACTACAAACCTTGAATTCTTAATGCAATACCATCAATTTAGTTTTTATGCATAATACCATTATCAATAGCTTTTTTTTACAAATTTTTTATGCAAAAGTGTTTAAAAAAATGTTTCCTATCCATTTATGTGGGTATCTTTAGCGTGTCTTAGCGTATCTCCGATACGATACGATACACTCCGATACATATCTTAATTTTGGCCGACTGATACAGCGACCAATACCGATACTTTAATCCTTGTCTGTCTCTGAAACTGTACGATTCCTTCCCCATCTTCATCTCGTGAACCCTAGACTAGTCGATCTACTTCTCATCTCGTGAACCCATACGGCAGATTCGCTTCATTCGTGCAGAGATTCATATGGTTTTAGAGATGTCTCACCTCCAAAGATAAAAGCGAGGTTTTCCCCTCAAATCTGAAGAGTATACCATTCTGAGGACTCTGTTTAAAGGTTCGGCTACTCCTTCCACAACCGTTCACTCATAGGAGAGCTCGGTAAGTGATTTTTTTCATATTTTTCTTACTATTATTTATGCTCTGTATTTTGATGAACATGTTCGAGATTGTTGAGTGGTCTGAATGGTTATTAGTCAGTACTTTCTTTGAAGGCTAGGTTCCTCTTGTTATTTAACATCTGAAGCATCTGAATTAGGTGATCTTCTTGCCTTCTTGAGCCACCGCTTTTGTTCGATTTAGGGTTTTTTTTTCTTCTAATTCTCGATTTATATTGGTATTGAATTTCATCTGAGAATCCATGAATTCTTAACCTGCGGCTATCCTGTTTTAGTTCTAATTTCCAGCCTGATTTCACAATCTATATGAGTTGATTCTACGCATCTGATTAGAGCAAGACTTTGGGCATTCAAGGCCTCCCAAGAGAGATCTTCAGCCATGGTTTGAAGAAGATCTGACTCTGATATGTTGATATTAGAAATCAGTTTAATAGCAACAGATTTGATTGGGCCGTATAAGAAGTGCTACTCTTGAAGTAATTTTTTTTTTCTTTCTCAGCAGATTTTATGTTATATCCATAAAGGAGTAACACCCTCCCCATCTTTCCCCCTCGTCCTCTTCTTCTTCTCTGGTTTTCCCTTTGGTATATAGGCATGAAGCTCTGTCTTTCAATATTCTTCTCTTCTTTTTTTTCTCCTTTTCCTATCTTCTTCTCTGTTAAATTTTAAGTATGGTTATTGGTTGTGAGAAATTCATGTTCTTATTACATAAGGTTCATCTATGGCTTTCACAGTTGAACTTCCTAAAAAGATACTTAAGTTCACAACTACCAAATGCAGCCCTTATTAGCTTCAAAGGCATGAAACTGCTTCAGATTTTGAGTTTGTTAGGACCTTAAGATAGATGCATTTACCTGTTTAATAAATGGTTTATCTTTGAGTTTAGGGCATAAACACTCTTCATTACCCCATCTAAACCATCAACCACTTCATCTGAAAATAATACTGATTCTCAAACAAGATTAGGTTCACAGCCAAACCTATAGTCCATAGAGTCTATATTAGATTGTTCAGTTCAATACTCAAGGGATAGGGTATTTGTTTTTCCCAGAAACATAACTTTCAAAGCCAGATGGGATCTGAAAAACTACCAACCGTTAGTAGCCACAGGCAATCACCGGCAGTAAAGAACTTACAACAATGACAGCCAGCAGCACTACAGTGGTCTTTCAAGGATTCTCACATCCAAAAATAAATAAATAAATTATGCCACCCATTTATGTAGATATATAGCACACATACATACAGGTACACAGAGTAATTCACAGCCAGAACCAAAGGCGCATACAGAAACTGTATTATGGTAAGTTCAAAGATGACAATAATCTGAACTGCAATAGGAAGCATATTTTGCTCCCAAGGTGCATACATTATGGCTTAGTTTGGTTGTCAAGAAGATTGAAAGCTCTGTCTTTCAATCTTCTTCTCTTCTTTTTTTTCTCCTTTTCCTGTCTTCTTCTCTGTTAACTTTTAAGTATGGTTATTGGTTGTGAGAAATTCATGTTCTTATTACATGCTCAAGCTAAAAGTTTTGTTAGCTAATATTATTTGGATCACTTCTAGTTTTGTCAATGTGTCCACATATAGAACTGGTTGCCCTAGGATTACTTTTAGTTTTTAAGTCCAACTATGAGCTTGCTTATGAATTTAGTACAATTTCTGATCATATTTGTGTTTTGTTTGTACTAATTGGAAAATGTATGTGTTTATGTAGCTTATACAAACATACAATTGATGCTGCTTAAAGTGTTGATTCCTGTCTTTTGCTTAAAGTGTAGATTCTTGATAAGTTATTAAGCATAATTACATCATTGCCACAATAGATATAATAGATTTATTTAAAAAAAAAAAATAGGTGTACGTCTTGTTGCCTAAGTGCTTAGGCTACCTCCGGTGCCTATGGGATTAATTGGATACCTGGGTTGATCTGAATTTGGTGGCTTTTGGCTTAATGTTATTCTATGATGAACCAACCATTTTATTCCCCAACACTTACCCATGATTGTGTCACATGACATCATGAAGGGAGTTAGGCTGAGAAATCCAAGAGTCCTTGAGCTTCATAGAACTCTGCTTTATACCATAGAAACCTACCTAGAAGAGTGTTTGGGTACCCATTGACTGGGGCTTTTAAAAGTACTAGCAATCATTGGTAGGCTGCCCCTGCTTTTTATGCACTGGCTTTCATTAAAAATCTAGCATATTGCAAGTTGCAAAAACAAATTATCCCATTCTTTGAACATTATAGACATCATCTTAATTATGGTCTAACCCGCTTTAAAAATTAATCAAAATCTAATGTTCTTAGTTTAAATTGTGTGAAGTAACAACCAGTAAATGTTAATGGATCATAGAATCCAAGCACAATCCATTGAGTGTAACCTACCTTTTTTT
>NC_056563.1:12825367-12833101 GCF_013358625.1 Macadamia integrifolia | reverse complement strand
AAAAAAAAAAAAAAACTATTAAAAATAATATCATACCCCTTCCTTTACACCTAAATACCTAATAATAAATAAGGGTTAAATAAGATACAACAAAAGCAAATCATGCCAAATAATAACAGTGCCATTCTTTATGAAGACAACCCCCCAGTGACCCAGTCCCCACTGGTTCCATAGGCAAACAATCAAGAATACCATAAATGAAGCCAAATGTATAAACAAACAAATCATTTACTATGACATAAGAGATACACCCATTTCACCAAAAAAAGCCAACCAATGTACATAGAAATTTTACAGGCAACAGCAGTAACAGGTTTTCTTTCCACTCTCCCTCTCTTTTTCCTCCAATTCCCATTCATTCCCTTTCCTTCCACATTATCTTCACCAATAAAATCTCAAAAACAACACCCAAAAAAAAAAGAAGACAAGCCAAAAATCCCCTCAAGTAAAATTTATAAAAATTAAAAATTATAAAAAAATTAAATTTCATAGAAAGAAATAGTAGATAGCTAAACAAAAGGAATCCCACCCCAAAACCTTCAAGTCAATGTGATGATGTTGAATTTCTGATGATGAGGTCTGAAGCAGTACTCACATGTCAGATTCTCACAATTCTATTTTGAAAATTTTGGGTTCATCTGATTGAATTTCACCTCCTCATGGACGATTTAGAATAAAAGTGAACTCAATCTGAGGAGGTTTTGGTCTTGAACCTGTAGAGGAGTTTCTTCTTCTTGGACGAGGTGTTGTCAAAGGTGAGCACCACCCTTCCAGGCTCGCCAATCTTGAAGCTGTTAGAGAGCACCGGTTCATCGGTGGTAGGCATCAGCTTCCTTCTCTTCTGCACAATCACAGTGTAGCCGTCTTCGGCATTCGGCACAAACTCAGCACCATAGCTGACATCCCAACCAATTACCCGAAGCTCCCAAACGAGAACGCAAGTCTGCAGATCATTAAATGCAAGAGCAAAGTATCAATTAGCATTTATTGTATCAGAAACAAAAAGAGGTTCTTTCAAATCAGTTTAGATAATTGAGATATAGAAAACAAAGAACCTACCTCAGAAACAGGGATATCAACAATGTGCTTTGTTGTTGGCTTTATAGTGACTTCACTAACTGGATAGGCTGTGGAGAATTCTTGCTCTCCTTCCCTGCTCAAGCCCCCGTATTGAACTGGCACTTGCTCAGGAGCTATGTATCTGTTGAAGAAACAATCATAAAGTCAAAAATTTTCAATCAAACAAACCCAGAAAGAGAAGAGAACAGAGAGAGGGATCAAAAAATCTAAGTAAGAAAGCTGAAATCTTGACTAACTTGAAAAGGGTCTCGGCCGATTTGGATGGCCCAGCAAAGACAAACTTGCTTTTTGTTCTCTGGGTCAAGAAGGGACTGATCATCCGATTGAAAGCAAGGTACCACCAAGGAACATTGATAAAGACCTGAACAATCACCAAACCCAAACCCAAACCCAACAAGTGATAAGAATCAAAATTCGACTAAAATGGTGCTTGAATCAGATCATTAGCGAAGAAGCAGTACCTGTTTGGCGACGAACTCTGGGTAGTTGTCTTGGAGCAAGGAAAGAGCCTGCCTTGTAGCCTGTCGAAGCTCCCACTTTCCGGGTCCAGGAGAATTCTTGAGATCATTAACCTGAACAATTGTGGAAAGACCACTTGGGCTAAAATCGAGCTTCTGAATGCTCTTTTCAAGGAACTGAATTCTCCACCGCAGGAACTTCTGCCGCTTCTCCTCATCAGCGAAAGCCTTCTGATACAGCTCCTTGTTCTGGAACTCTCCATATACGTTGTAACACACAGGGTGGCCTTCCTTATCAGACCCATACATGAACACAGCCTTCTCCAGATCATTACCAAGGTCTTCCTCAAGAAGGGTCTCAATTCCGAACTGTTTCCTCCATGCCACCGTGTTCTTGATCATGGTGAAAGCGTCTTTCACCCTGAAGTCCCTGGCACGAAGGAATTTCAGAAGGATCACATCGCTCCGCTCGTCGGCAAGCAGAGGGATTCCCCATATTGACACCTCCTCCGGTGGCGGAGGTGGTGGCGCAGCGGCGTCGGCTATCTCTTCCTCTTTCGTTTCAGCAGGTGCAGCGGCGCCCGCAGCAGCTTCTGTCACCGGTTCCTTTTCTGGCGCCGCTGGTGCAGGTTCCTCAGCCGGTACTGCAGGAGTAGAGACGGCTACGATGGTCTCTTCAATGGCCTCAACAGTCTTAGCCCCATCGTCGTCAACGAAGGTTATCTTCTCAACCACCTCTGTAACCACCACGGCCACTGGTTCCGATGTTGGTTCTGGTTCTGGTGGTGTCACTTCTTTCTTTTCTTCCTCCGGCGTTGCCGATGATGCTTCTTTCTTCTCCTCGACCACTTCCAGGGCCGGTGTAGGCTCTGCAACTTCGCTAGCCTTCGTCTTCGGGGGCTCTTCCGTCATTGTCGGTGCCGGCGCTTCATCATCAGCAGCAGCAGCAGGGGCAGGGGCTTCTTGCATGTCAGCTTTCTTCTCCTCATCTTTGGGTTTCTCTACCCCTGCCGCCGGTGGAGGCGGTAGAGGAGCAGTGAACTCGTGTTTGTTAAGGGCTTCCTGGATGAGCTGCTTCAGCTCTTCGAGGGCTTTCTTCTCTGGGTTAGGAAGATCAGAGACGATGTTGCTCTCCTCCTTAAAAGAAACAGATTGAGCGATGGCCTTCTCCTCAGTGACCTTTGGCTTCTCAGCCTCCTCAGTAGCAGCAACTTCTTCGATGATGACGGTGGGCTTGGTGGCCTCCTCTACCTCAGGCACCGGTGGTGGTGATGGGTTTTTCTCGATCGCAGTTTTCTCAGTCTCAGTAACAACGACTTCCTCTGCTTTCGTCTGGGTCTCCTCTGCCATTGTTGAAGATGAAGAGGGGCTTTCTGAATTTTCTTCGATCAAAAGAGAAGTATTAGAGAATGGAGATGGAAATTTGGTCTCTGGGTTCGGAGGGGAAGAGGGGGAGGAGCTTAAAAAACGTGCTGAGAAGTAACGAGGCTTGCCTCAATTGCCTTATACGGCTGCTTCCACTCTGTGTGCCATATAGAAGAGACGCGAGAGAGAGAGAGATCCCAGTCTGTCATACTCAAACAGACAGCTCGTACGGTGGGACCCACAACACACCTCCCCTCTCGCCCAACTGCCCACCCCCAAATTTTTTTCCTTTTTTGAATTAATTAATTTCATGGTTAAGTATGTAACGGCGTTTCCCGCCGTTTCACTACCGGCATCAGTTACTCGCCGGCGCTAGAAGCTGTTACTTCTTGGCTTTCGAACGGCCGAGTGGGTCCCGTAGAAGGAAGGGAAGGGAAGACGGGACGATGACTTTAATTTAAATCTGTAGGCCCCTAACTATTTCGGGACCTTTGGTGCGGCACTGCGGCCATTGGTTTTGATGAATCCACTTGGTCCGGTACCGCAGCCCTTGGTTTTGATGAAACATCTTTTGTCTTATTATTATTATTTTTTTGGGCATTTTTGTTAATTGTAAAATCATTTCAATTTGATAGAAGAAGTGTTTTTTTCGGCTAATTTTTTGTCATGATTTATATCACGTTGAGGAATATTTGGCTTTATTTTAATTTATTTTATTTTTTTTGTGGTGAATAATATTTTGCTAACATTCAAATGAGAACCTACAGGTTGATGGGGCTTGTTCTCAACTGGTTGAGGATGAAAAATCCATCACTAACTGGACAACCTCCCTAGTGCTTCAAGAAGAATGCTTTCTTAAGCAGAAGTCCAGGGAGAGTGGTTAACTTTTATATATATATATATGGGTTGAGGTTTTCTGGTCGGACACCCTATTTAAGAATCTTTTGAGGGGTATATTTTGGACCGTAGGATCTGAACAAAATCAATCCTAATGGTTGATTTATCTATATTATTAATATAACAATAGAACAATATACGTATTAGGTATTTTTTTCTGTTAAGGTGTAACGTATCTTGAAAATAAAGAAACGCAAGAACCCCGATTTTCTTCTGCCTACCTGCGTGTCCCAAGTCCCAACTTACCATTTCCTCTGATTTCAAACCTCAACCCTATGGAAGCCCCTGAATCCCTGGAAGAAAATGGAAGCCACTGAATCCCTGGAAGAAGAGAAAAGCAAGAGCCCCAAATTTCTTCTCCCACACGAGTCCCTATCCCGTCCTTACAGGCGGTGATCGAAAGCTTGTGCCCTTGAATCCCTGGAAGAAAAGAAAAGCATGAGCCCAAAGTTTCTTCTCCCACACGAGTCCCTATCCCGTCCTTACAGGCGGTGATCGAAAGCTTGTTTTTTGAAGGTATTGAAAACCCCATTTTGTCGAGATTCCTGAGGTGCAGAACGTTAAAACTTAGGGCATGCCCTAACTCCCTTTGTTAATGGGCAGGTTGGCTCTGTAGTCGTTCGTCCACCCATTTGGCAAAGGCGTTCATCCATGGAGGCTCCGGCAGCTATTCACCCTCACCTTCGTAAACACAGGTATGATTTGCCTCCCCCCTTCTCTCTCTCTCTCTCTGCCTTTGCCTTCTCCAACTGAAGCATCTAACGGGTTTGTGGATTTTGGTTCCATATTCTTTCATGTGATTCTTCAATATTTGAGTAATTTTTGAAAACAATATAATTACTGTAACTCTATATTTCCGCTTTAAGCATCTCTGGTTCCTTGTTAGTTTGGGTACCGGAGGTATGCATTTTCGGATCTATTGTTTGTTTTATTAAAATTTGATACCTAAGATTAATTTGATAGTTACTCTGCCATCCCCAGACCCATTTTCAGACTCCCACGTTTACATAAGTTTGTAAATCTTCCTTGTAATTTTGTTAATTAAAGATCGATATAGGCACACTTCTCTCTGTGTTTCGCAATTGATTCTTTTTTTGGTTTAATTAATCTGATTTAATTAAAGGTCTACAATGCAAACAAGGTCCACCAAGTTTAAGGTTGATGTGGGCATCCGATTCCCCTTATGAAAAACCAATGCACTATTTCCCCTCCTTCAAGGAAAAAAAAAATGTACAGTAGATTATGGTTTTCCAGGGTGAACTGTTAACATCAACTGAGTTCTGTTCTCCTTCCTTAAGGTCAATATATCATGTTCAGTTATCAAGCCATGAATATTAGTGATACCCTTTTGGCAATTTTGATGGGCTATCATTTCGTAGAGCATTGGGATGAGGGCAATCAAATCCATCTTGTGGATAAATGGTTTTGATAATCTCCTTTAATGGTGGCCATATGATCATGGCATGGTAAGTGTCATAATAAGATGAAAAATATCAGCAGAACATGTTATAATACTTGATAAGCTTGTCTTCTTGCTCAATTTACTTCTATGCACTGGTATTATATTTGTTGTGCTTGTATAATAATTTGCATTATACTTGTTGGTGTATGATGTCCTGTATTCTGTCTCAATTTTTCCTATATATTTGTAGCGAGATTCTCTTTCTCTGTAAGCAATCAAAGAGAGGTGTGAGGACAACCATTGAGGTTTTTTGGTCGGACGCCTCATATAGGAATCTTGTGAGGGGTATTTTTTGGACCGTTGGATTTAAATTTCATTGTCCTAAAGTGTTGATTTGGAATAAGTTGTATGTATTATAATACACATGAATATTTTGCAAGATTGTCTAAGAAACATTTTTTTGTTTGGTATAAGTGTTTAGGGAAACCTAAGATTTACGTGTTAGAGAAACGAAAGAGGGAAGAGGAGAGTTTACCCCTGCAACGCCCCAACCCACCGATCTTGCCTGAGAACGATCAAGCATCAGAGTTCTTTCTGCGCTGACAGGTAATTCTTACTTACAACTTTAAATTTCTTTTTTGTTACTTATAAGGATTCATTTCTTGAAAAGTCGGAGAGGGGGAGAGAGACGGTTTTTGGTCTTGATTATCTCTGTTCTTGTTGTTGAGATCTGAAACTGGGTAAATCGATTGATCTCTGAAGCCATTTAAGAATTCTTCCAAACATCTCTCTCTATCTGAATTTACTGTGACTTTCTACCCTTTCTCTCACCTAGGTTTGTGATCTCAGAATACAAACAGGAGCTTTTGCTGGTGAGGTTTGAACAGGGATTTACAGTAGTCGGCGAGGATTTTCTGCAACAAGTTTGAGTAAATCTTCGAAAACCACATCCCGTGTGGAGCATCTTCGTTGGGCATTACAATAGGTACATATCACTTCTGAGTCTGGAAAGTTTGAAAGAGACTTGTAAGCTCTATTTTTTTCCCCATGTTTAGGAAGATCTGGCTCCCTTTACGGATTTTGTTTTACATGTTTCTGTTCTGATCTGGCATATGGCTATGATCTACTCCACACCTATGGTCTGATTATGCTGGTTCTTTGCCAAATCATAAGAAACTGATTGGAATATTGGATTTGATTTAGTTCCCCCCTTTATATTGTTTTCAAACCCCATGGTACCCCTGTGTGTGTGAGAGAGAGAAAATTAATAAGAAAAATGCCTTCCCATCCATGTTTGGAGGAATACTCTCTTACATTCGAGAAAAAAAAAGAAAAAGGAGGGGTGTTCTTTGGACCCCTCATATAGGTATCTTGTGGGGGGTGTTCTTTGGACCGTTGGATCTAAATTTCATTGTGCTGAAGCCTTGATTTGGAATAAGTAATATGTATAATAATACACGTACGTATTGTAAGATATAGTGTATATAATTCTAAGAAAACCTTTTGTGGTTAGAAGAGTTTTTGGAAAATTGGAGAAATGAAGGAGGGAAGAGGAGATTTTGCCACTGCAACGTCCCAACCCACCGATCTTGCCGGAGAACGGTCAAGCATCGGACTTGTTTTTGCTGCGACAGGTAATTCTTACTTCCAATTTCATTTTTTTTTTGTTGGTTATGAGTATTCAGCTCTTGAAAAGTCGGAGAGGGAGAGAGAGAGAGACGGTGTTAGGGTCTGATGAGATGAGAACAGACGGGAGAGAGAGAGAGAGAGAGACCATAAGGACCTTTTTAGTGAGTTGGTAAGTGTACTCTGAGAATGATTCCAAATTCTAAATTCTAAAAGAGTGCGAGAGAGAGAGAGAGAGAGAGGGAGATCCCGATGAGGGAGAGAGGTACGTCATCCACGTTTCTTTCCCAATCTCTCACGAAATAATAGCTTCTGCGGTGGTTGTGAGGTTTTCCCCTTGAAATCTCTTTTCACCCAATTCCATTGCTCTTCAAAAGGCAAGATTCTTGACCCGGAAGGTGAACATCTCTGAAGTAATCCTTCTTAGATTTTGACTGGAAAAAGGGGTAGGCAAAGAATTGGTTGTAAATGTCCACAGCATTGGGGAGACTGAGTGAGAACTCACCTGACTATGAAACTATTTTGGGGAATGAAACCTTTGAACCGGACAACATTGTGCCATGGGGGCCAAGGTGCCTAGGATTCTCGCCAAATTCCACGCTGAGGAAGCTGCAAAAATCCAGGATCCGATCTCTGAATAGACAAGGATCCCCATGCCTAAATCAGCCTGGGATAAGAAGTTGTGGTCTTGGTCTCCAAATCCCATCAAGAATAATATCATAAAATTTTGCTTTTCACCTCCCGTGACGTACCTTATTTTGTCCCCATTAGCATTGATGAGGATTCTGTGTGAATGGCAATTGTCCAGCCCAAGGAGAGTAGAGCTTCCAGCATCAATCCTCACCTTGATCATCAATCACAAGAGAGACATGTACTTAAATATTTTCCTCAATCCTTATATTTCAA
>NC_056563.1:12813421-12825267 GCF_013358625.1 Macadamia integrifolia | reverse complement strand
GACTAAATTAACAATGAAGTAACCAAGCTCTTGTATAATGTTTCAGTGGATCCCAAGAGCTCCAAAGATTTTCCTTTTTAGGTAGTAGATCATAGTATTATCGCATCCAAAAAAATTAAGAATAGAAATTATGCACCAAAGATCTTCCAGATTGTTTATCACATACAAAAAAATATATATATACATATATATATATAAATTATGCACCAAAGATCTTCCAGATTGTTTGATTAGGTGACTTATAAGGAATGAAATGGAGGAGATCTTTTACCGCAAAATAGAGGAAATAGTTATCAGAAAATAAATGGAGGGGATCTTTTACCAAAAAAAAAAAGGACAATGAGAAGGGATTTGATCTGCTGGATTATTTTCAATAAGGTAATTAATTACCTAAGAATCTTTTAATTAGCTAATCTCAATTTTTTTTTTTTTTTATTTATAAGAAATCTAAGCTGACATCACAAAAATCTTGTGCAATACCAGCCAGGAGCTATTCTTTCTTTTGAAGATCAAGCTAAGTGTATTTCATTTCATTGATATGATTAGTTGAGATCACCGAAGTCCGGTGCAATACTAGCCAAGATCGATTGATCTGTCTAGGGATTGCAGTTTCTCATCTGGTCTACAATATTGGTCTTAAAACCTTTCGGAAATGGAGAACAAAAAAATGATCTTTGTCTTTTTTTGTATTTTTTTTTTTTTTTTTTTGGTAGAAGGAAGAAAATCCTTGATGACTTGCTTGGAAAAAAAGATAGTGAATTCCGCTATCCTCCAGTTAAGGGTGTCAATCGTTTGGGTTCTGGTTATTTGATCCGATTTTTATGTGGTTCATAATTTTGACAAAGTGAAATCAAAATCAAATCGTATAGGAATTAGCCAAAAAATCTGAATTTGTGTAATATTCAGTCTGATTTTATTGGTTTCTATTTGATTTCATTATCCCATTCACATGTTTGTAGTGCCAGCTATGGAGAACCGGTAAATAAGACATCCTCAATTTTTTAAACTATATTCCCGTGTTTCCCCACTCTCTCCTGGTATCCCTCTTCCACTTTTTCTACCTCCCCATTTCCGCCCGTCCTTTTCCTTCATATTCTTGTTTTTCCATTTTTTTCTCCTCCACTCTCACATGATAAACAAACTATTTCATCCATTAAGAGTTTGGTTGGTTTTTTTAATGCATTTTAACATGACTCATCATTTTCAATCTATAATTAAACTTATATAACATAGGGAAGTGGTTCTTTGTCCAGGAGCACTTATACATGTACCTAAATTTGGCTAATTTAAACCTTTTATAATTGGTGATGCACTGGAAATGATCAGTACCGTTGACCTGTGGACAACCTCAGTTTATTGCTTGGTGAGACAGAATGACTCTTATGCTAGTGCAGATGTTGCCAATCGAATTTGAAGGATTTCAGACCTCCTAAACCTTGGTGGTAAGTGATTAAACACCCTTCCACTTGATCTTGATTGCATAGTGGAATATCATTATATAGTCATACACAAACCCCTAGGGAACCAACCTAATTCTAGCCAAAAGGGGTTAGAAATTAACTAAGTACAATAGCAAAAATTGGCCTTTAGTTGGTCAGTGATCTATTGGTAAACATCAACTGGTGGGTCTTACTGGCCCGAATCACATTATTTTCTTGTGGAACCTGCCATACGAGAAGTGACTATCCTACTCTTGTCCCCACACAACATTGGACCCACCTACTCCACTGATACACCTAATGTGGTGGATCTTCGTGAGCTGACCTGCAAAGTCCCGGCCCCATTAACTTTTTACAATATTATCCTCTTTGGCCCATGGGACTCAAGAATTTAAAACGCATTGTGCCATGTTAAGGAGGCTAGAGGTTATTAACTAGTTCAAGAATCTCTCCCTATGCGATGTGGGACTAAAGTTTGTATATTCTCACCGATCTCCCAAACCCCCTGGTACTTGTTGTATTCTTGGTGGGGACACCTCACTAATCTCTCAGGCGGGTCCAATACTTGTGTATTTTTGGGTCTGGTACTAGTGTATTCTTAGGTCTCACAAACTTCCTCCCTTTCGATACAACATCCCCGTTGTGACCCCACACACTATCGAGGTCTACTCTAATACCATTTGTAACGCCCTGACCCCATTAACTTTTTACAATATTGTCCTTTTTGGCCCATGGGCCTTAAGGCTTTAAAAAGCGTTGTGCCATATTAAGGAGGCTAGAGGTTATTAACTAGTCTAAGAATCTCTCTCTAGGCAATGTAGGACTAAAGTTTGCATACCCTCACCAATCTCCCAAACCCCCTAATACTTATCGTATTCTTGGTGGAGACACTTCACTAATCTCCCAGGTGGATCCGGCACTTGCCATATTCTTGGGTCTCATATGACCAACAGGTTAAGTCATTTGTGCAAAACTCCTTGGGAAGGAAAATAGCCCCTATAAGACTTGACTATAAATAGAGCTTGTGAACTCATTTCAAAAATCCCTAAAACTATAGAAGAGGGAGAAAAGAAGGAGAAAAATAAAGAGAAGAAGAAGAAGGAAGGAGAGAATATTGGCCACCCCAGGTAGTTGTCGGTACTTCCAAACGTAAGGAAGCTCTTCTATACGCCTTTTTCCTCTCCATTTTTGGGTTTGGGTAGGTTAGGTTCAGGGTTTTGCCGGGTTGGAGAGCCACACCTTGACCCCTATGACCTTGGCTAGCTAGAGTAGTGTAATTGTACTCCCCTGTATCCTCCCCTAGCTTCAAAAGTGTTTCCAAAAGCTCTGGGAACATTTTTAGCTCGAAGTGGATTTAGGGTTTCAGTTGAAGAATTGATGTAGCTCCCTATTGACCTTGCAAAAACACGTTCATTCAAACTTAAATGAAAGGTGAGAAGACCCTCTACAAACCATCGAACCAAACACAGCCATCGGACCCAAAGTGACTTAGCCCCGAAGTGAATAGCACTTTCTACCTGTCATCAGTCGATAAACTATCAACCGATGCCCATTTACCAGTGGATGGTTTGATGAATTTCAGCCTCTGTTATGTCATTGGTAGATCCCCACTGGTAGATTAGAAGCGACATCTACTAGAGAAATATATAAGATGGAAAAATAGATTTTTTTCTCCCTAGCTATTTATGTCACCAACAAAACCCACAAGTTGATTAGACATCTACTGGTGTGGACCCTACTGAACTATCCTTAAAGTAGTTTTGAAGATTTTTAAAAGACCTTCTAGGGGACTCTTTTGGACACTTTTTAACATCAATTAAACTTGTTATTAGACAGAGATGATCACTTTTCGGTGAGGCCTAGAGGACATTTTTTGGGCATTCTTCTTCCACAGGAATTTCTTCACCAAGTCAGTAGACAAGGTGGTAGTAATATTTGAATTATATCAAATGCTTATATATGAAATTGCTAATGTAAATGCAGTTGTGTATGAGTGGGATTCGGTGTGGCTGAGAAAAATTTTGGTATCATGATCGCCCCATTGTTGCATCATCATGCATTGTGTGTGTATTAGAGCTACACTTCGACATGGGTTGCGGTGTAGCCGATGTATGAATTTAGTATCGTATACGCGATATTAAATCGTAGGCTTGTATATGGGATGCAGTGTGGCCGATTGTGATTCCGATACCACATTAGCCATACTAATTGTATCATTATGAAAGATATGTCTATTCTTGTGGTTAGGAATAATTATCTATGCTATGACCCCTTGCCAACAAGGGGTGAGGTGTTGGATAACCCACTATTGCAGGTTCAATAAAACTTTTTGGGATGGCACTTCCGTGATACGATATGATTATTACCAAAGACAAAATCTAGCCTATTGTGACCGATGTATGATTCTGGTACCGTGGTTGCCAAGATGGGGTTATTAGAGCTTTCTTGGTGACCAAGGACACATTTTGGGACCGACATCCTCCTAATTGCAGCTAGGGTTTATATCACTGGGTGACCGATGGTGATTCTAAGACCAGGGATATCTCCTAGTGTGTTCCAGTAACATTATATTAAACATATTTTTATACTAGATGGATAATAATAAAATTTTTGTTTTCAATGCAAGTTTTTAAAAACAAATTAAGATTCAAAATACTTGCCCCTTCTAAAATTCTTTACATCCCCCCTTAATTCCTTCAGTTTTGGAGATTCTTTAAGTCTCTCCACATAATGGTTATTAATCTCTACAGTTTGCTAAAAGCTCCTTAAGGCAATTCTCTTTTAATCGTTTGAGTCACTTTATGTCTCTACATGAGAAGCCTCTTGAGGCATCAATTCTTCAATTTTGGGGGATGTATAATCTCTCATTCAAGTCTCAATTTAATTCCTTCTCCTTTACTCCTCATCTCACTTGTCTTATAAATAGAGGGAGATTTAGCATTTGTAAAACACGGAACAAGTCATTTGAGTTATTCAAGTGTGTTCTTAATTTTGCTTCTCTTGGGTTTTGTTGGATTTTAACATGTCCATTGTATAAGTGTTTTGTTTTCTAGTTTGAGCACAGCCCTATTGCATTCAAAGGGGTCCAATAGTAGAGTGCACGATTACTGGGGGAGCCATCGAGCTGTTTTATCTTGGAGGTCGATTTGTAATATTCTCGGTTGCACCATAGGGGGCATCTACGGTCTTAAGGACAGTGTCAAGTGACACGACTCAGCCCACCAGTTTTTCTAATAATCTTTGTTTCAGGTATCAGGAATATTTCATACAGGTGATAGATTGAAAGTTCTCCTATCAAGAAGGCAACACTGAGGTTTGCTCCCTCAATAATCTGACACAAGCTTCCCTACAACTCTTAAGATCGTAGAACCAGTTTATTGAGAGATCAAATATTTGATATGGCTAATAATATTGTGTCAGCAATGGAGAACCTGAGGATCATTTCTGACCTTGACAAAGTAGAAGCATTTGATGGTTCAAATTACAAGAGGTGGAAACAGAGATTGTTGTTTGCCCTAGAACAATTAAATGTGTCATTTGCTCTGACCTCACCCTTACCTGCTGAAAGTGATGATCCTATCCTCAAAGCTCATAGGAAAGCATGGATCCAAGTGGATTATCAGTGCAAAAACCGCCTTTTGAATTCTTTATCCAATGAAATTTACCATGTCTATGCATCCTATGATTTGGCTCAGTCGATTTGGACTACATTGGATCAAAAGTATACCCTAGAAGATGTTGGAAACAAAAAATATATTGTTGCAAATTATTTAGAATTTTTGATAAAGGATGACAAGATTTACCCAAGTTGATGAATTCCAAGTCCTAGTGGCAAAATTGGCTAAAGAAGGGATGGTAATGCCAGAGGAATTTATTGTTGGTTCTCTATTAGAGAAATTTCCATCATCCTGGAGTGACATCAAAATGAATATGAAGCACAAAAGGAAGGATTGGACTTTGGATCAAATCTTTGTCCGGATTAAAATTGAAGAGAAGAACTGGGAAAAGGACAAAACCAAAAAGGCTAAAAAATTTCAATCTAAAGTGAATTTGGTTGAGTCGAAAAAACACGAACAATTTAAGAAAGGTCTAAAGACCAAGAAGTGGATTTCCTTCAAGAAAAAGAAGGGAAATTGTTTCATATGTGGCAAACCCGGGCACCACAAGAAAGAATGCCGAAAAGGGAAGAACAAAACTAAGGTCAACCTCACTGAGGCTGATGTCTTCACTGCCATGGTGACCGAGGTAAACTTGGTTGAAAAATCAAAAGAATGGATCATAGACATAGGTGCTACCAAGCACATCTGTGTGGATCGGAATGCCTTTTTCAACTATTCAACGGTTGGATCAGGTGAACAAGTATATATGGAAAATTCCCAGTCATTTTAGGTCTATGGTAAGGGGCAAGTTCAATTGAAGTTAACTTCAGGAAAAACCCTTGTTCTCAAGGATGTGTTGCATGTGCCCGACATTCGGCGGAATTTTGTATCTGGTGCTCTTCTCATCAAGGCAGGGTTTAAGTTATCATTTGAGGCAGATAAACCGGTTCAACCGCGAAATCAGACCGGGTTTAAGAAGCGGGATATTACATCAGGTGTGTTATTTGTATTGAATGTTGCCAATGTTATTAATGAGGAAGCTGGTAGTTCTGTTTACTTGGTTGATTCGTATGATGTTTGGCATGGTAGATTAGGACATTGCAATGCATCATACATAAAGAAGTTATGCAAACTAGGTCTGATAGATGGTAACCTAGAACCTCCATCATTTAAATGTCCCATTTGTGTTGAGGCGAAATTCACTAGGAAGCCTCATGCTTCTGTAGAAAGAAAAAGTGAGCTATTGGAATTAGTTCACAGTGACTTAGGTGACTTCAAATCACATTAGTCAAGAGGTGGTAAGAGCTACATTGTAACCTTTATAAATGATTGTTCCAGGTATACTAAGGTATACCCTCTTCGGACTAAAGATGAAGCTGAACAAGCATTCTTAACCTATAAAGCTGAGGTTGAAAATCAATTGGAAAGAAAAATAAAAAGACTTAGAACTGATAGAAGGACAAAATATGATACCCAATATCTATCAAAATTTTGTGAAGATAATGGGATCATTCATAAGACAACGGCCCCATATCAACCACAATCAAATGGAGTTGCCGAAAGGAAAAATAGATCTCTAAAAGAGATGATGAACTCTATGCTTATAAGTTCGGGATTACCCCTGAATTTGTGGGGGGAAGCCATATTATCAGCTTGTTATGTCTTCAATAGAATACCTCATAAGAAAACTGGCTCTATACCATTTGAGTTATGGCATGGTAGGAAACCTAACCTTAGATATCTAAAAGTTTGGGGTTGTTTATCCAAAGTCGGATTACCTGAACCCAAGAGAAAGAAGTTAGGACCTAAAACTTGTGACTGTCTCTTTATTGGCTATGCTCAACATAGTGCGGCATATAGATTCATGGTGATTAAATCTACAGATGGCATTTTTGAAGCAAATACCATCATTGAATCTAGAGCTGCTGATTTCTTTGAGCATATATTTCCTTTAAGAAAAAATTTACAAAGTGTTGATACATATTTTGCCAATAATAATAATGTGTCACTTGAAAAGGCGACTGAAGACTTTTTAACACCAAGTCTTGTTGAACCTAATGGTGAAAATCAACTTAGAATGAGTAAAAGGCAAAGGAGAGACCTAATTTAGGTGATGGTATGTTTACATATTTTGTTGATGATGATCCTATTACATACCAACATGCCATTACATCTTCTGATGCTATATTCTGGAAAGAAGCAATCAAGAGCGAGTTAGACTCTATAATTGCTAACCACACTTGGGAATTAGTTGATCTTTCACCTGGAACTAAGGTTCTAGATACCAAGTAGATATTTAAAAAGAAACTAAAGCCTAATGGTACACTTGATAAGCTTAAGGCCAGATTAGTGGTCAAAGGTTTCAAGCAAAAGAAGAATATAGATTTCTTTGATACTTTTTCTTCAGTTACTAGAATTGCAACCATAAGATTATTGATTGCTATTGCATCAATCTATAAGCTTATCATACATCAAATGGATGTGTAGACGGCATTTCTAAATGGAGATTTAGAGGAAGAAATCTATATCAAACAACTTGAAGGATGTGTCATTCCTAGACAAGAGCATAAAGTCTGCAAACTTGTGCGATCATTCTATGGTTTAAAACAAGCACCTAAACAATGGTATGAAAATTTTGATAATATTTTAATTTCAAATGATTTTCAAGTAAATGATTCTGATAGGTGTGTTTATAGTAAGTTCCATAACAAGAAAGGTGTTTTTATTATTTTGTATGTTGATGATATGTTAATTATGGGCACTAGTCTTGATTTAGTGAAATCTACTAAGGCCTTTCTAAAGTCCCATTTTGATACTAAAGATATGGGAGAGGCTGATGTAATTTTAGGAATCAAGATTATTAGAAAAGAAGGTGAAATAATTTTATCTCAAGCCCATTATGTGGAAAACCTACTAAAGAAATATGGCTATTTTGGTAGCAAAATCATGAAAACACCTTTAGTTGTTGGAAGTCATATACAAAGAAATAAGGGAGAACCAGTTTCACAAAAAACATATTCCCAAATTATTGGCTCTGCCTCTTATCTAATGAATTACACAAGACCTAATATAGCTCTTGCTATTGGAAAATTAAGCCAACATACCAAGAATCCAGGAATGGAACATTGGGATGCCTTAGAAAGGTTGTTAAGTTATTTAAAGGGTACTATGAATAATGGTTTATATTTTTGTGGTTACCCTGTTGTGCTTGAAGGATATTGTGATGCTAACTGGATATCTGATTCAAATGAAACATTGGCTACTAGTGGTTATGTGTTCACTTTAGGTGGTGAAGCAATTTTATGGAAATCGATTAAACAAACATGTGGTACAAGTTCCACCATGGAAGCTGAATTTATAGCTTTGGAAAAGGCTGGATCTGAAGCTGAATGGCTAAGGAATCTAGTAGCAGATATACCATTATGGCCTAAGCCTGTGCCTTCTTTATATCTACATTGTGACAGTCAGGCAGCCATTGCAAAGGCTAAAAGCAAAGTGTATATGGTAAGAAAAGGCATATACGTCTTAGACACAACTTGGTGAGGGAATATATAAATAATGGTACCATTGCTATCGACTTTGTAAAGTCAGAGAGAAATGTAGCAGACATGCTTACAAAGCCACAATCCACCAAGGTTATTCATGAAACATCTAAAGGAATAGGCTTGAGACCCATGTCATAAGTCAAAGTGATGGACACCCAACCTATGTGATAGGAGATCCCTGGAATTAGGTTCAAAGGGTAAAAACAAAATCACTAGATGACTTGATTAGTACTATCATATGCCTATTCCAGATTAGATGTGGAAGATAGTACTCACCATAATGACAAGGAGGATGAGTTTATAAAACTCTTAATCAGCCAAGGCTCATGTTAGATGGGGATATGTTAACTATGGTGCATACTGTGGGCTGACCTAAGTGGATGTAGGGGGTGAGGCCGCCTCCGATGAGAATTTTACAGGCAGATTCTCTAAACATTCATGATTCCAAGATGGGGACAAAGGCCAAAATTGTCCACAATATATAAAAGAGTGACAATGGCATCGGATGGTAGGATATGGATGGTAAGTTAGTCGGCTACACCAATGAGGAAAGGTTCAAGAAGTCTGACTTCACCCGTACTCCGTAGCAGGGCTTATCAGACCTAGTGTAGATTCAAGTCCGAAAGACATCTGCAACGATATGTCCTACCATTCTAATGTGCTCAAACTAATTTTTTTTTTTTTTTTTTTTGTATTTATATTTTTATCAGTATTTTGAATCTTGTGGGGGAATTGTTGTTTTTAATGCAAGTTTTTAAAAACAAATTAAGATTCAAAATACTTACCCCTTCAGTTTTTTAAGATTCTTTACATCCCCCCTTAATTCCTTCAGTTTTGGAGATTCTTTAAGTCTCTCCACATAATGGTTATTAATCTCTACATTTTGCTAAAAGCTCCTTAAGGCAATTCTCTTTTAATCGTTTGAGTCACTTTATGTCTCTACATGAGAAGCCTCTTGAGGCATCAATTCTTCAATTTTGGGAGATGTATAATCTCTCAATCAAGTCTCAATTTAATTCCTTCTCCTTTACTCCTCATCTCACTTGTCTTATAAATAGAGGGAGATTTAGCATTTGTAAAACACGGAACAAGTCATTTGAGTTATTCAAGTGTGTTCTTAATTTTGCTTCTCTTGGGTTTTGTTGGATTTTAACATGTCCATTGTGTAAGTGAAATATTTGTGTTTGTTTACATGAACCACATCACTCATTGAGCTACTTGGAGCTCACATCACATGCGTGTTGATTTTTAGATGGATCCTGTTGTAGCCCTAATCTCAACTCTTTTTTTTTTTTTTTTTGGTAAGAAGCTATTTTATTGCAAAGCATACCATGAAGAGCACAAAGCATTCTAATTGCATAGGTCAAGGAGCTAAGGAGTAGAAAGAA
Source organism: Macadamia integrifolia (assembly GCF_013358625.1). Taxonomy (NCBI): domain Eukaryota; kingdom Viridiplantae; phylum Streptophyta; class Magnoliopsida; order Proteales; family Proteaceae; genus Macadamia; species Macadamia integrifolia. The sequence continues at coordinate 12,815,296 of NC_056563.1, read as the reverse complement.
GCCAAGTTATCCTCGCCAAGTGCAGAGCTTTCTATGCTAGAGAATGAGCGATATTGTTTGCATTTGTAGAAACATAATGGAAGAACCAATCAGTAAGTTACGAAGCTAGCTTCCTTATATCTTCCACAATAGCAAGAGGATCAATAGGAACGGCTCCAGAAGTGTTGTTGATGTGAGCTATTAGCGTAGCACAATCCAATTCCACAACCAGCTGTGAGGATGCATTCCAACTGAAGACTTGAGCCCCATGAGGATGGCCAATACCTTACCTACAATGCATGGCATTAACGAATGACATAGGTTCAGAAACCACACCAATCAATTCACCCTTGTGACCGGCCCTAACCATATCCAGCCCACTGGAAGAGGACCCAGGGGAGGGCAGTATCAAAATTCAATTTAGTTATCCCACATAGTGGGGGCGTGGGTGATAGCTTTCTAGGAATGAGGAGAGTGCTGCTTAGTTGCTTTGACTTTGTTCATGGAGGAAAATTCCTGGAAGGTACTTAGCTATAGAGAAAACCCCTACCGAAGTCCAAATTTTTCCATTAAAACACATCATCGTTCCTGGCTAACATAAGTACCGACAAATGAAGGAAAATTTTCCATGAACCTTCAGAAATGGTAAGATCTTTGGCGCAAGAAGAAGGGATTGATCCGTATCATCTTCATTTGGATCTGCTTCTTTTCTTTTTTTAATAATACCGAGTCAAGTTCTTCTCCATCACTTTTCTTCTTCTTGAGGGCGAAGCCGGTTCGTCCTTACTCATAAGTAACCATGAAAGTCAAGGGGCTGGGGTTGTCAAAATCCTAGGACATGAGACGAGGCAATAAATGATATATCACTGCGAATCAAGTAGCTCTGGCAAAAGGGAAATCCAAAAGGAAATGGACGCAAATTTCGATTGGATGGTCACACCTTTTGCAGAATGGATCAAGAGGCATTTAATAAATTCTCCACTGAAACAACTCCTCGAGCACATACACACCTTCCATAAAAAGGACTTAATTTTGGGGAGTGTTTTTGCAATTCCAGATCAGGTTCCATATGCTTGTTGGAATGTCCTCCCAATCGTGCGTATGTGATGAAGAAGCTTGGGATCGTATGAAAATTGGGTTTGGTATACATTTTTTAAAATGCAATAATTACAGACCTAGAATGCGTACCAAAGACAACATAACCTTTTGAATCAGATAAATAAATAAAAAGCTAATTCAATTCTAGACATCATTGAATGACTCTATCGGGCACAGGAAACAGATTCAAATAGGTCACTCTTAGGGCCCTAGACTCTTTCCAAACCTGTACTTGGGAGAGAACATGATCAAGGTTTTCAAAAATCAATATTCAGATAATACTAAAATTGAACTCCTTGAACGAAACCTTGAGACCACTAGACAAGACTCAAGAGCCCAAGGAATCAATGGTCCACCTCATATCTAATGAGATTCAGGACGAAGATCATTCTAATGTGGATCTCCTGATTTGATTCTCGATTCCGTAATTTAATTCAAGTTCAAACCGATTATCTCCCGAGCTGGTCAGATCTTCAGAATCCAGACCACCCAAGTACCAAAATTCTAAGAGCTTTCACTCTGAAAATAAATTTGAACATCAATGACAAGAGATATATACAACCCTTATTTTAATAGATTAGGCCCACCATAGAACCAAATTATTATGTTGAATAATGTAAATGATTATCAACACTAATCTCCATTAATGGATTTGTGATGCCCTAATCACACAATGACCGTAATACTCAAGATATGTCCTAGGGTCTTCCTTGTAAGTTGATAAGATACTTCCATTTAGCAGCACTTTAGGATGGCATAACCTTAAAGTTAACGGCGAGGTTCAAACGAGGAAAGGCT
>NC_056563.1:12778653-12813401 GCF_013358625.1 Macadamia integrifolia | reverse complement strand
TCTCTACAGTTTGCTAAAAGCTCCTTAAGGCAATTCTCTTTTAATCGTTTGAGTCACTTTATGTCTCTACATGAGAAGCCTCTTGAGGCATCAATTCTTCAGTTTTGGGAGATGTATAATCTCTCAATCAAGTCTCAATTTAATTCCTTCTCCTTTACTCCTCATCTCACTTGTCTTATAAATAGAGGGAGATTTAGCATTTGTAAAACACGAAACAAGTCATTTGAGTTATTCAAGTGTGTTCTTAATTTTGCTTCTCTTGGGTTTTGTTGGATTTTAACATGTCCATTGTGTAACTGTTTTGTTTTCTAGTTTGAGCACAGCCCTATAGCATTCGAAGGGGTCCAATAGTCGAGTGCACGATTACTGAGGGAGCCATCGGGCTGTTTTATCTTGGAGGCCGATTTGTAATATTCTCGGTTGCACCATAGGGGGCATCTACGGTCTTAAGGACAATGTCAAGTGACACGACTCAGCCCACCAGTTTTTCTAACAATCTTTATTTCAGGTATCAGAAATATTTCATATAGGTGATAGATTGAAAGTTCTCTTATCAAGAGGGCAACACTGAGGTTTGCTCTCTCAATAATCTGACACAATCTTCCCTACAAAAATGAACTGCATCATATACATATCATGAAATATTTGTGTTTGTTTACATGAACCACATCACTCATTGAGCTACTTGGAGCTCACACCACATGCGTGTTGATTTTTAGATGGATCCTGTTGTAGCCCTAATCTCAACTCGTTTTTTTTTTTTTTTTGGTAAGAAGCTATTTTATTGCAAAGCATACCATGAAGAGCACAAAGCATTCTAATTACATAGGTCAAGGAGCTAAGGAGTAGAAAGAAGCCAAGTTATCCTCGCCAAGTGCAGGGCTTTCTATGCTAGAGAATGAGCGATATTGTTTGCATTTGTAGAAACATAATGGAAGAACCAATCAGTAAGTTACGAAGCTAGCTTCCTTATATCTTCCACAATAGCAAGAGGATCAATAGGAATGGCTCCAGAAGTGTTGTTGATGTGAGCTATTAGCGTAGCACAATCCAATTCCACAACCAGCTGTGAGGATGCATTCCAACTGAAGACTTGAGCCCCATGAGGATGGCCAATACCTTACCTACAATGCATGGCATTAACGAATGACATAGGTTCAGAAACCACACCAATCAATTCACCCTTGTGACCGGCCCTAACCATATCCAGCCCACTGGAAGAGGACCCAGGGGAGGGCAGTATCAAAATTCAATTTAGTTATCCCACATAGTGGGGGCGTGGGTGATAGCTTTCTAGGAATGAGGAGAGTGCTGCTTAGTTGCTTTGACTTTGTTCATGGAGGAAAATTCCTGGAAGGTACTTAGCTATAGAGAAAACCCCTACCGAAGTCCAAATTTTTCCATTAAAACACATCATCGTTCCTGGCTAACATAAGTACCGACAAATGAAGGAAAATTTTCCATGAACCTTCAGAAATGGTAAGATCTTTGGCGCAAGAAGAAGGGATTGATCCGTATCATCTTCATTTGGATCTGCTTCTTTTCTTTTTTTAATAATACCGAGTCAAGTTCTTCTCCATCACTTTTCTTCTTCTTGAGGGCGAAGCCGGTTCGTCCTTACTCATAAGTAACCATGAAAGTCAAGGGGCTGGGGTTGTCAAAATCCTAGGACATGAGACGAGGCAATAAATGATATATCACTGCGAATCAAGTAGCTCTGGCAAAAGGGAAATCCAAAAGGAAATGGCCGCAAATTTCGATTGGATGGTCACACCTTTTGCAGAATGGATCAAGAGGCATTTAATAAATTCTCCACTGAAACAACTCCTCGAGCACATACACACCTTCCATAAAAAGGACTTAATTTTGGGGAGTGTTTTTGCAATTCCAGATCAGGTTCCATATGCTTGTTGGAATGTCCTCCCAATCGTGCGTATGTGATGAAGAAGATTGGGATCATATGAAAATTGGGTTTGGTATACATTTTTTAAAATGCAATAATGCAGACCTAGAATGCGTACCAAAGACAACATAACCTTTTGAATCAGAGAAATAAATAAAAAGCTAATTCAATTCTAGACATCACTGAATGACTCTATCGGGCACAGGAAACAGATTCAAATAGGTCACTCTTAGGGCCCTTGACTCTTTCCAAACCTGTACTTGGGAGAGAACATGATCAAGGTTTTCAAAAATCAATATTCAGATAATACTAAAATTGAACTCCTTGAACGAAACCTTGAGACCACTAGACAAGACTCAAGAGCCCAAGGAATCAATGGTCCACCTCATATCTAATGAGATTCAGGACGAAGATCAGTCTAATGTGGATCTCCTGATTTGATTCTCGATTCCGTAATTTAATTCAAGTTCAAACCGATTATCTCCCGAGCTGGTCAGAGCATCAGAATCCAGACCACCCAAGTACCAAAATTCTAAGAGCTTTCACTCTGAAAATAAATTTGAACATCAATGACAAGAGATATATACAACCCTTATTTTAATAGATTAGGCCCACCATAGAACCAAATTATTATGTTGAATAATGTAAATGATTATCAACACTAATCTCCATTAATGGATTTGTGATGCCCTAATCACACAATGACCGTAATACTCAAGATATGTCCCTAGGGTCTTCCTTGTAAGTTGATAAGATACTTCCATTTAGCAGCACTTTAGGATGGCATAACCTTAAAGTTAACGGCGAGGTTCAAACGAGGAAAGGCTTACGGTAGGATACTAGGCACCCAGAGACAATGATCGGTAGTAAGTGAGAAATGCTTCGGAAGTTGAAAATAACATAGATCCAAAGATTCCCGAATAGGTCAAACTTTCAAACTGCTACAAAATCCATGAGCAGGTAAGACAACCTGGCGAATTGAAACATCTTAGTAGCCAGAGGAAAAGAAAACAAAAGTTATTTCCATAGTAGCGGCAAACGAAATGGGAGCAACCTAAACCATAAAAAATTACCACAAAGATTAGGTTCATTGTTGTGTCCCAGGATTTCCCCTCCCTTCTTCCCCCACCCCCTTTCTCTGCTTTTGCTTCGCTATTAGTTTGCGTCCCCTTGAGACTTGTATCCCTCCCCCCCTTTTTACTTCTCTTAAGAAAAAAAATAAATAAATAACTCAAGCTAAGCAAAATGAATTTCAGAAAAGGATTACCGAAAGAAGAGACGAAGAAGACATAAATTAAAAATAGGGCTCCAAAACCCATTTATTCATTATTATAGTGACATGATGTCTCTTTCTTTAAATCTTTTAAGCGAGGGTGAGATAAATATCAACAATCGTATACGCATTTGCATGGAATAACGGGTATAACCGGTGTGTCACAGAAACCCTGGCCACCCTTGTGTTTCTTCTCGCATAGTTCCTTGCAATGTGGTTCACTGAATTCGAGACTGCACTCTCCCAGGACATCGGTGCAGACTCCAGCTGCCTCTACTTGGGGCACAATCTTCTCAACTACACACATTTCACAATAATAAGAATTAGAAATATATACTATACTAAAGTAATTAAAAGTCTACAAAGAATGAAGTAAGAAACCAACCTGAGACGAGCAAGAGGAAGGCAAGAACGCAAAAGGTGATCAAATTGAGCTTTGCCATTCTAATGATCTAAGATGTTTTCGAAATGAAATTCCCAACTTGTTTAACAATCAAGTAACGAAGCTCTTATACTTATTTATAGGGTTTTAAGGGCTCCAAAAATTCCTTTTTTTGCACCAAATTAAAATCTTCCATGACATGTAAGGAATGAAATGGAAGGGGTCTGATCTACTGGATTAATTTTGGCCGCAGTGATTATCTAAAGAATATTTTAATGAGGTAATCTTAATTTTATTTTTTCTTTTATAAGAAACCTAATTATATTTTATTTCATTGATATGATCCATATTGAAACGGTAATAGAGCATATCAGATGACATCACCAAAATTGTGTACAATATGGGCCAGGATGGAGATGCATCTTTCTTGTAATGCAATGCCTCATTACCTTCCAGCAAATAGAAAAGAAAGAAAATACTTGATGACTTGCTTGAAAAAAAAGACAGTGAATTATATTCCTTAGCCAGAAATCATGGGCATACATGGTCTGGCATGCCTGATCCATTTTGAATCTAGATCTATACACACATGGGGATCCATAGTCGATAGGGTGCAAAACCGACATCTTGGGTGTAGGACCCACACCCCATGGATTGTGAATCCCATGTTGGTACCATCCACATATGGGAGAGAATCTGAAGTTCTGAACTCCTCGGGTTTTTTTTTTTTTTTTTTTTCTTAAGAGAATTTGCCTTTTTCCTGTTGAATGCAGTGGATGCAGCATCCGACCTTTGAGTTTGAAACTGTTCCACAATCTCAACTTCGCTTCTGTGGAAGGGAGGCCTAATTGGAACCCATACTAGTGATGCTATAATTGAGGCATATATAATCTAATTAATATGACACTTAAAAAGTTTAAGTTTTTTTTAAGTTCAACTCCTCTTACCTCCTTGGGGACACTCACGTAAGTGAATTTAGTGCTCTTTGCTTTCAGTGAAAATTGAATGGTTCTCATTCAACCTTAATATAACATGATCCATGCAATCACTGGGTCAATATGGGCCCGCATGGGTCAGTATGGGCCCACGGGACTAGTCTGGCCAAATGCCTAGATACCCCTCGTTAAGGAAAAAAAAAGACATATTTTAGAGATGTTACATCCATGCCCAAATACCAGTCTAATTTAAAATTTTCATAGTAGGTGCCACAATGGCAATCGTCAATATCGCTGCCTTATGGATAGCAATAGTGGATTTGTTAGAGAGACGAACTGACCATCCATGCACTTGCACCCTTTATGAAAAGAGTAGAAAGAAATATCCAAACAAGCATATGGTGGTTTGGTGTATGTAACACAGCCACTTGCTCTAACCTACTTATACATGGTAGGCATAGCTCATTATTATGCACAAGCCTCTAGGGAACACCCCCCCCCCCAAAAAAATAAAGTGGGCAAGAGTAGTGGAGAATTCTAGTTAAGACAACACAAAACGAACTACCGATCAATCAGACTAATTGATCATTGACTAACTGATGAAATCAACCCTAACTTGTGTTAGACAATTCAGGTGGAGTCATTTCTTTTTCTTTGAGCAATGGAACCTAGACCATAATCTAGGTGAAGACTCCCAGTCAGTAGAGACCGTTAGACACATACGACTCTTTTCACAAAGGAGAGGTGCGTGAAACCCAGCCGATCCTTACAGATACCTTGCCCCTCAGGGCGAATCAAATCTAGGAATTTCCAACCCTGGGGTCAGGGCCAGGTTAGGCCAAGGTTGAGGCCTCGGGCTAAGCCCGGCCTAGCCTTGACTTCTTCTTTCTTTTCTATTTTCTGTGAGCGAGTAAATTTATTGATTTGGAACCTTGGTAAGATTGAACAACCGCTCAAGAATAAACATTGGAATTGGTTTTCAAGCAACGCCATATATCGGATAATACTTGCTTTCCTCCATTTGGAATTGAATATATCTTCATCTATACTCAACTATCCTGTGGAAGAAAAGCTCTACAATGAAGAAACCATCAACTAGCATCATCTCTATGAATTCATCACTACTTAAATTGAGAGGTTCCAAGTAGCATTTACAACCTCTCTCTTCTAGCTACCTCATTGCTTTAATGTACTTCTCCATTTTAGCTTGTTTGTCCCTATGAGATTAGGTAGTGCGTGGATATATTGCACCATCATGCCGATCTCAACTTGTTGAATATTTAGCTTTGGGGACTTGCACCATCATGCCAATCTAAGTATCAATCTCATTGTTCCAAATGATATGCAACTATCTCAGGGCTCTAGACCATCCAAGAATAGGTTTATTGCTCTTTAGATTTTTCTTTTTGGTGAATGGAAAATTTTGGTATCATTCTTCTTCTTCTCCCTAGTCTAGCACAACTCTCACATCTCTCTTCGCCCTCCTTATGGTCAGCCCAGCTTAGCCTGGAGGGCAGGTCAAGGTTCGATTCTATAGGCCCTGATTCAGAGCCTAGGCCCAACTAATGGGACTCACGGTTAGGCTGGGATTTTAAAAACCTGGTCCAACACAGTCTGATGTGCATTAATCTCAACTCTAAATTATGTAGTTATACTTTGAAATTTTTTTTTTTTTGGGGTAAGAAGTTATTATATACAAAGCATGCCAAGAAGAGCACAATGCATCCTAATTACATGGGTGAAGGAGCTAGTGAGTAGAAAGAAGCAAATTTTTCCTTGGCTTTCTATGCTAGAGAATGGGCGACATTGTTTGCATCTGTAGAATCATAATGGGAGGACCAAACAGTAAGCTGCGAAGCTAGCTTCCAAATATCTTCCACAATACCAAGGGGATCAATAGGAACGGCTCCAGAAGTGTTGTTGATGTGAGCTATTAGCGTAGAAAAATCCAATTCCACAACCAGCTGTGGGGATGCATTCCCAATTGAAGACCTGAGCCCCATGAGGATGGCCAATACCTCACCCACAATGGCATCAATGAATGACATAGGTTCAGAAACTACACCAATCAATTCACCCTTGTGGCCGGGCCTAACCATATCCAACCCACCAGAAGAGGACCCAAGGGGGAGGGCAGTATCACAATGCAATTTAGTTATCTCGCATAGTGGGGGGCACCAAGAGTGGGTGATAGCTTTCTAGGAATGAGGAGAGTGCTGCTTAGATACTTTGACTTCATTGATTGAAGAAAATTCCTGGAAGGTAATTTGAGTTCTAGGGAAAACCTCTATTGGAGTCCAGATTTTTCCATTAAACACATCATCTAACCATAAGTACCAACAAATGAAGGAAAATTTTCTAAGAACATCACTTTCTTCTTCTTGCTTGCGAAGCCAGTTGGTCCGGACTCATAAGTAACCAGGAATCAAAAGCCTAGGTCATGAGACGGGGCAATAAATGATATATCACTGTTGAACCAAGTAGCTCTGGCAAAAGGGCAATCCAAAAGCACACCCTTTGCAGAAGGGATCAAAAGGCACCTGGCGCTTTAATAAATTCCAACTCCTTGAGCACGTACACACCTTTCATTAAAACGACTTAATTTTGGGGAGCATTTTTGAAATTCCAGATCTGGTTCCATATGCTCGTCGGAATATCCTCCCAATCGTGCGTATGTGATGAAGAAGCTTGGAATCGTATGAAAGTTGTGTTTGGTATGCATTTCTTGAATGCAATAATTATAAACCTATAATGTATACCAAACACAACATAACTCAATAAAAAGCTAATTCAATTTTAGACATCATTGAACGACTCTATCAGGCACAGGAAACAGAATCAAATAGTTTGCAGCTGGGAAACTAATGTGTTCTTAGCAATAGTTTTTTTTTTTTCTCAGACTTTATAAAATCTCAAGGATGGGTAGAAATGCCATTTCAACTGCAATCACAAACCTAAACCCAAGCACCAAAGTGGAGTAGTGGAACCACGGTTTCAAAATGGAATTAGATCATTCTTCTGCCGATTTTTACCGATTCCGGCCCATTCAGATCAGATTCGACTCTTAGGTGACTGAAGTCTCTAAACTCTTTCCAAACCCGTGTTTTGGAGAACATGATCAAGGTTTTGTACAAATGGTACTTTGAACTTGGGAGAAGCATGAAGAAATTAACGATACTTCTTTGTCTTTTGAATTGTTCTGTCAAATCGATCGCTCAAGATCTTTGATCTCTACCCGAACCCAATGAAAAGCATTGAATCACTTCTCATGGATTCGCTGAGACAAAAAATAAATATTCAGACAATACTAAAATAGAACTCCTTGGACGAAACCTTGAGACCACTAGACAAGAGCCTAAGGAACAGCACAAGGGTTCACCTCATATCTAATGAGGTTCAGGAAGAACATGTGTCCAATATGGGATCACCCGATTTGATTCCCGATTCCATGTTTTAAGACGACGAGTGGAACTCAAGCGGGACTGGGTTGGGAAATTGATGAATTTTAGATGAGGTCCGACGATAGACATGATGATTTAATTCAAGTTCAAACCGATTATCTCCCGAGCTGGTCAGAGCTTCAGAATCCAGACCGCCCAATTACCAGAATTCTAAGAGCTTTCACTCTGAAAATAAATTTGAACATCAATGACGAGATATATACAGCCCTCATTTGATAGATTAGGCCCACCATAGAACCAAATTATTATGTTCAATCATGTAAATGATCATCAACAGTAATATCTCCATTAATGGATTTGTGATGGCCTAATCACAGAATCACTATAATAATACTCAAGCTATGTCTCAGGGCTTTCCTTGTAAGTTGATAAGATCCTTCCATTTAGCAACACCTTAGGATGGCATAGCCTTAAAATTAGCGGCAAGGTTCAAATGAAGAAAGGCTTATGGTGGATACCTAGTCACCCAGAGATGATTAAAGGCATAGTAAACGACAAAATGCTTTGGAGAGTTAAAAATAAACATAGATCCAGAGATTCTTGAATAGGTCAAACTTTCAAGCTGCTACTAAATCCATGGGTAGGCAAGAGACAACCTGACGAACTGAAACATCTTACCAGCCAAAGGAAAAGAAAGCAAAAAAGATTCCCATAGTATTGGTGAGCGAAATGGGAGCAGCCTAAATCATGGATACTTATCACAAGGTTCACATTCATTGTTGTGTCTTAGGATTTCCCCCTCCCATCTTCCCCCATCCCATCTTCCCCCATCCCCATTCTCTGCTTTTGCTTCTGTATTGGTTTGCGTCCTCTTCGGGGCTTGTATACCCCCTTTTTTCTTCCCCTAATAAATTTATTTATAAAAAAAATCTCGAGCTAAGCAAAATGAATTTCAGAAAAGGATTACCAAAAGAAGAAGACAAATTAAAAATAGGGCTCCAAAACCCATATATTTATTATTGTTATAGTGACATAATCTCTTTCTTTTCCTCTTTTTAAGCGAGGGTGAGATAAATATCAACAATTGTAAGCGCATTTGCATTGACTAAAGGGTTGAAACACCGTGTCACAGAAACCCTGGCCATCCTTGTGTTTCTTCTTGCATAGTTCCTGGCATTGAGGTTCACTGAATTGGAGACTGCAGTCTGCCAGGTAATCGGTGCAGACATCTGCCTCTACTTGGGGCACTATCTTCTCAACTACACACATTTCACAATAATAAGAATTAGAAACATATACTATACTAGAGTAATTAAAAGACTCAAAGAATGAAGCAAGAAACAAACCTGAGATGAGCAAGAGGAAGGCAAGAACACAAAAGGTGATCACATTGAGCTTTGCCATTCTAGCAATCTAAGATGTTTTCGAAATGAAATTTCAAACTAGTATAAGTAACGAAGCTGCTCTTATACTTATTTATAGGGTTTTAAGGGCTCCAAAGATTCCTTTTTTGCACCAAATTAAAATCTTCCCTGACTTGTAAGGAATGAAATGGAAGGGATCTGATCTAATGGATTAATTTCAACGTCAATTTTTTATAAGGTAATTAATTAATTACCTAAAGAATATTTTAATCAGGTAATCTCATTTTCTTTTTTCTTTTATAAGAAACCTAAGAATATTTCATTTCATTGATATAATCCATATTGAAACGGTAACAGAGCATATCAGATTACATCACCAAAATCGTATACAATACAAGCCAGCAGGAGCGAGATTCATCTTTCTTGGTATTGCGCTTTCAGAAATAGAGAAAGAAGAAAATCCTTGATGACTTGCTTGAAAAGAAAGATAGTGAATTACATCCTTTGGCCTGAAAACATAGGCATGCATGGTTTGGCATACTTGATCCATTTTAAATCTGGATGCACACCCACATGGGAATCCAGTCTATGGGATGCAAAACCCACCTCTGGGGCGTAGGAGCCACACCACACGGATTTTGGATCCCATCCTCATATGGGAGAGAATCTGAATTCATCCGTTTTTTTTTTTTTTTTTTGGGTTAGAGAATTTGCCTTTTTCCATTGAATGTGGTGAAAGCAGTATCCGACCTTCGAGTTTGAAATTGTTCCTCAACCTCAACTTCCTCATGTGAAGGGAGGCTTAACTGGAACCCATCCTAGCCATGCTATAATTTAGGGATGATATACTTAATATGACACTTAAAAGGTTTAAGTTTTTTAAGTTTGACTTCTCTTACCTTTCGGGGGCTACTCAAACGGGTAAGTTTAGTGCTTTTACTACTTTCAATGCAAGTTGAATGATTTTCATTCAACCCTAGTATGTCTTGATCCATACGTTTGTGGGGTCAGTATGGACCCATAGAACTAGTCAGGCCAAAAACCTGGATACCTGTAGTTAGTTTTTTTTTTTTCTTTTAGAGAATTTGTGTTATAGCCAAGGCCAAATACCAATCTAAAATTTCCTATTAGGTGCCACACTGGAGATTGTCAGTACCGATGACTTTTGTACATCAACAATGGATTTGTCAGGGAGATAGATTGATCCTCCATGCACTTGCACCTTTTGTGAAAAGAGCAGGAAGAGATACCCAAACAAGCTTCCAGTTGTTTGGTAGTAATTAACCAAACCCCTTGCTCTAACCTACTTGTGCATGATGGTTATAGCTCATTATTATGCAAAAGTCCCTAAAGTAACCCCTTCCAAAAAAAAAAAAAAAAAAAAAAGGTGAGCAGAAGTATTGGAGAATTATAGTTAAGACAGCACAGAATGATCTGCTGATCGATCAAACCGATTGATCATTGACCAACTGATGACATCAACCAGTGTATCTTTATGTCTCCAATTTCGCTAACTCTGGGACCCACTGCTCCAGGAATTGACCCTCTTCTACCCTTGTCCCACACAACATGGGATCCACCTACATCTTCTGCACCTTGTGAGGTCAAGGTCGACCCCATGACCTGACGAGTGCATTAAATTCTTTTAGCAAAACCTCATTGTGCATGCAAATAGGCCTTGGTGGGCTTTGCCTATAAATAAAAATGAGACTTAGAAAGCTCAATTATTGAGCCCCTGAAATTGTGGAATGATAGAAAGGAGAAGAAGAGGGAGAAGAAGAAGGAAGAGAAGGAGAAGCATCTAGGCATCCCCCTTGCTACCAATTCTTCACCTAGGTAAGAGAACTAACCCCTACATCTCTCCCTTCTCATTTTGGGTTTGGGTAAACCTAATTTTTGGAATTTTTGTAGGGTTGGTGGTTGACAACTCAACCCTAAGATTGTAATTAGCTAGGGTTGAGTGCATTGCACCCCCTTCACACTCTCCAACCAACAAAAGTTGTTTTTCAAGCTGTGAAAATAACTATAGGTCAAGCCTAAGCTTTAAGGTTTCAGCCAAAGATTTGACGTAACTCCATTATATATAGTGAAAACATGATCAGTTAGACACAAATGGAAGGTATGTAGCCCTCTCTGAACCCCACAAAGCCAAAAGATCATAGGTTGGTGGTGGTTCAAATCAAAGTTGAAGAATAGCTTTTGAACTACCACCAGTAAATCCTACCAGCAGTCTGCTGGTAAAGTCTACTGGTGGATGATCTGATAGAAAAGCCTCTCTATTTAGGTCATTGGTAGATTCAAATTGTAAATCATCATCGACCCGTGACATCTACTGCTGGGTGATTTGATAAAAAGAATCCTCATTTTAGGTCATGGTAGATACAACTTGCATGTCATCATCACTCGATGACATCTACCAATGGGTGATCTGATAAAATTTCTGATGGGTCCTATTTATTAGTTCTTAAGCCTTTTTAAAGACTTTTAGGGGACTCTTGAGGACCTTTTAAGGAACTTTTTAAAAGGCTTCAGGCCTGTGAACCAGATCTCTCGGTGGACTCGCTCAAGGTCTATTCTTCTATTGCTCGATCTCCCTGTTTTCGTCATGTGTGTGTCTACTGGTGGCCCCCAAGTGTGACTCCCAAAAATAAGGTAAGTACCAGACTTACTTAGGAGATTGGTGAGGTGTCCCCACCAAGAATACGACAAGTGCCAGGGGGCTTAGGAGATCAGTAAATGTGTGCAAACTTTAGTCTCACATCACCTAGGGAGAAATTATTAGGCTAGTTAATAACCACTGGCCTTTTTAACATGGCACAACGCGTTTTAAAGCCTTGAGGCCTATAGACCAAAAAGGATAATATTATGCCAAGGTTAATGAGGTCTGGACATTACAAATGGTATCAGAGCAGACCCCGATAGTGTGTGGGGTCACAACGAGGATGTTGTATCAAAAAGGGGGATGATTGTGACAACCTACGACAAGTACTAAACCTGCCTGGGAGATCGGTGAGGTATCTCCACCAAAAATATGACAAGTATCAACGGATTTGGGAAATCGATGAGAGTGTGTAAACTTTAGTCCCAAATCGCCTAAGGAGAGATTACTGGGCTACTTAATAACCACTGGCCTCCTTAACATGGCATAACATATTTTAAAGTCTTGAGGCTCATAGGCCAAAGAAGACAATATTGTGTCAAAGTTAATGGGGTCGAGGCATTACACCAAGGGTTTGGAGGGTTGAGTCTTATGGCAATAGCACCCGTTGTGGGTTTGATTTGGTGACCTTTGTCCCCCCGTCAGTTATCTTGTATGAAATTCAAACGTCCTCCATTCGTGAAACCCACTTGTGCATTGAGTTGATCGATGGCTAGTCTTAGGTGTTGTCCATTGGACGACAGAGCGGCATGTAATCCTCCTTGGGGAATGGCTGCCCTGAACTAACGAATAAACCTGCGAAACATGTCATTAATTTTCAATAGTTGTATTTGCAAGTCGTTTAACTATCCGTTGGTTACCGGTTCACCATGGTTCAACAAGGCAACCGGTGGAGGTGGTGGTAGGCCCCCTCCTGCTGGTGGGACTTGGTTGTTGATCTATTAGTAGTACTCCCCTTGTTCCGGGTGAGATGAGCCACCATGGGGCTTCAAAGGAGGAGGATCCTCGGCGTTCACCTGTCTAGCTGCTTGGTTCCCTTGACCTCCTTGTCCTCCTTAAGTGGAGGGAGGAGGAGACATGAAAGGTCCACTACGTGGATTCATGGTTAAAGTGGGTGGCTTGATTAATAGCACTTCCCACAGATGGCACAAATATGTGGCGGTAACAAATCGTCCTAGGCTGTCGTGGAACCTGCATAGAGAGGAAAACACAAGAGAGTGAGCATCGGGTCGATTCGAAGGGGGACTCTTCTTTTTTTTTTTTTGTTAACCAAGGTGTCCGGGCCAGCTTACGCACACCTGGACTAATCCTCGGGGAGACTAGCACAGTAACCCACAGTCATGATCTCCACTTTAATCGCAGATGCACAGATAGGGAATCAAACCTGAGACCATGTGTCTAATCCACACAATCCCCAGTTCGCCCTAACCATTTGGGCAACCCATGGGTGGGTACAGAATAAATAAGAAAGCACATACGCACACTCTCACACAATGTGTACGACAGGGTTCGATCCCACGACCTCCTCCCCTGGATACTGGCTCCACAACCCGAAGCTACCACCACTAAGATATCCTAATGTTCGTGAAGGGGGGACTCTCCGATGCCTAAGTCACATCTCTCTACAAACAGATAATTCCAATAAGAATGAAAAATTTTCGATCATTTGGATAGGGGTTTACTTGGAAATCTATACCTTTAGATGGGAATCATTGAGTGAGAGTCCCACTTTGGCTGCTTCCTTGTGCTGGTAGGACTTTAAGTATAGCAAGAGTCATAATTGGAAAGTGAATATGGAAGACATCTCAGTTATGGGAACTCCACGTCTTAGCCATATCCCAGGGATAGGGCAAGATATCCATCCTTCTTTCCAGGCAACATTCGATATCCCTTCGAGAATCATTCCAGACTAGGACCATCTGCTCTTTGCTCATAAATCACATGTTGGACCTAGATAGCCCTTAAAGCGTATCTTGGTGAGAAAACCCATAGGACTCCTATGCGTAGCAACCTGGATGAGGTGGTCCAATTGCCGAGCTACTTATCCCGACCAATAGGCTGCACGTACGCATTGCTTGCCACTTGGTTGGTGAAGCCTTGGGCCTGCCGTTCACTCATGGACTTGGTGCCATTGAGTTAGTTAGTTGTTTCAATTACCATGCGACGGGACATCCACATGCTAGTGTTTGGTCAGCCATGCAATAGTTGAGGTTCTTTAGCAGAGTAGGTCGGTCGGTCATTCTCCTCCTAACCCATGCATCAACTTCAGACCGTATAGGTGACCCGATTGGGTCCTGACTGTTCGTCTAGGCTTGTATTAGTGCCTTTCATGCTTAGTCTTGCTACCCATTCAGTTTGTGCGGTATGCCCTTCATGGTGATATATTTTTGCCATAATAAAAATTGAATCAGACCACATTGAAATTGATAAGACATTGAGCCATACTTTAAAAAAAGGGGGGGGTGAAACTGATACAACCCGAAATTTATTTTAAAAAAAAACATTTTTTCGTACTTTTGAATTAATTTAAAGTAAACCAGTCCCTTTCATGGGTTGACGAGGAAGAGGGTGTAGGGCCATATATCCATATGAGAGTCGAGAGAGCTTATCTGAAAAGAAAAATGTGAAGCTTTTTACCTTTCAAAGATAATCATCAAGTTAGTGGACCTGGAGGTCCCGCGTCCTTCAACAACGTACAGCAATAGCATGCCGCATACAGACGAAACAGGCAGTCTTCATTCATGGCCTCAAATATTAAAGCCTTCAAATACACCATGAAATAAGATCAAGTACTCCCAATATTCCATCATCCCAATCCTTTCAACAACCTATCTTTTCTTTTCCATAATCAGAGCCTTAAGTAGGAAGGATCGATCGATGGGTCTTTGGGACTGGTTTTCAGGATCACCACCACCTGCTTCAGGCTTTGGCTTCTCATCCACCGCCGAGCAAGTCACCGAAGGAATTGATGCAACCGCCCTCACTGCTATTGTCACAGGTATAGCCCTCTCTCTCTCTCTCAAACAAAAAAGTCAACACGAATCTAGATCCCGTTCCCACCTAGGAATCCAGCGCACATCCCAAGAAGCTCCAGCGATCAAATGTCTGCTGGAGAGGATCTACCCCTTCGCATTGTTTCACCAGTCTCCTCCGGTCAATGGAGAGGAGCTGCAGTATTAATGCACTCTTCTATCTCCATTGGAGCTTGAGTATTAATGCACTCTTCTATTGGGTATACTTATTAACTAATAATGAGTTTGCAATCCGAACGTCCATAGCAAATTCTGGGATTTGGAAATTATATTTTCTTTTTCCTATTCCAATGACAGTAGATGATAGGGGTGAAATAGGATTGTGTTGACCCTAACCCAACCTATGTCCTAAAAATTTAACCCATGTTCAAGCTCAACTCAAATCTATCAGGTTCATGCATATTCAAGCCCAATCCTGTCGGGTTCATATAAACGCAACCTGGCCCTAATTGACCCTGGCAATGACGGGTTGGGTCAAGCTAAGCTAAGCTGGGTTGGGTTGGGTTGACCTTGACTTCTGCAATAGTTTGATTAACCTTGGTTGACCTATTTTTGTCATTCATATCCTATACATTAAAAAATTATAGAAAAATGAAATATCAATAGAAGCCCTAAATTTTAATATAAAATTTTAGGGTTAAATTTCGGGCCGGGTTGGGTCGGATTGGGTTGAGGCTTAAACCCGAGCTTGACCCAACCCTGGGTCAGGGTCGGGGTTTTTCAACCCTAACCCGCCCTCAGGGTCAGAAAACTTTGTCCAAGCCCTATTTAAATTCAGAACGGGTTCGGGTTATCAGGGCCAAACTTTCATCCCTAATAGATAATCTTTGCATACCCTGTGATGAAATTGAACTGGTGAGTCACAAGAAGGAATATTTCCATAGAACATGTTGAATTATTTTTGGCATTTATGCTTCAATTGTATCTAATTAATAAAGTCAAGTAAAAGGAAATTTTCATGTAAAATCATATTGTGGTGCATTTTGTAGGTGCGACTAGTGGAATTGGAAAAGAAACGGCTAGAGTACTTGCTCTAAGGGGGGCCAAAGTTATCATCCCATCAAGAAACTTAGAAAGTGGTTTAAAGGTAAAGGAAGCCTTTCTCAAAGAGCAACCAAACGCAAAGTTGGATGTTATGGAACTGGACTTGGCCTCTATCAAATCTGTCACTTCCTTCGCTCGATCCTTCCATTCCTCACATCGACACTTGAATATACTAGTGTAAGTATAAACCCACCAAACCTCAAATACTAGATCAAGCATGAGCCTGATATGAGCTTGGGCCATGCCATAATTTGGATGGACTTAGTACTGGGCCAAGAATAGGTAAACCCAAGGGGGTAGTGTAGTTGGTGAGCAACGAACTTGAAACAAGCCGTAAACTCGGACATCCTAAGTTCGACTCCCACTAGGCACATCTTGGGCCACTCATATGGGTGTGTTTAGTGTTCTTCGCTGCTTTCAATGAAAATTGAATGGTTCTCATTCAACCCCGTTACGATCCGATCCATGCAGTTATGGGTCAGTATGGGCCCGCGTGACTAGTCAGGCCGAAGGTCTGATACCTGTCGTTAGCCAAAAAAAAAGATCAAGCATAGGCCAAACGAGATATATGAGTCTGGCCGATGAATACATATTGATAATTTCAAAATCATTTTTTGCAACTTTTCTTTAACCCAATCTAGCTACTTCTGTCTAAAACAATTGTGTACTTGGTGCACGAGGCTCCTGCATGCCACTGTGAGGTTTGGAGAGAGTTGTAATGTAGGCAGTTTTACCCTTGCTTGGTGGAGAAGCTATCTCCTTACTCGAACCTGCGACCACTAAGCGGTACAACAACCTTACCATTGCACTGAGGTACACCCCCTAGCTAGCTACTTATGTCTCCTCCCTTAAATAATTTACGAAAGGGTTGCGATCCATTTCTAAGGCTTCTTTGAAGCACTATTTGTTTGGTTGCAAGGGTAAGAAAAATGGGAAAAAGTGAAAATAAATCAAAACTAAAATAGAAACTTTTGTAATCATTATCAAGAAATACTTTGAATTCAAAAATAAAATTAAAGATAACATCTGAAAAATATAATTATCAAATATGATGAGAGTTCTAAATAGATTACACAATCATGATTATAAAGCTCTTTTTAACCCATTTCCCTTAATTTCACCACTTAATTGTGAAAGCTTATTAATTTTTTTAATTTGGCAGTAATAATGCAGCAATAATGGCTTGCCCTTTCCAGCTCTCTGTGGACGGAGTTGAATTGCAGTTTGCTACCAATCATCTGGGTACGTACGTAAGATAGAGATATAGAGAGCATGCATGTTTTGCCAACTAACTTGTTCTCTTTACATTCAGGGCATTTCCTCCTAACGAATCTCCTGTTAGACAAGCTTAAAGCCACATCAAAATCAACTGGGATTGAAGGAAGAATAGTCAATGTGTCATCTATGGCTCATAGATATGCAAAGAGTTCAAACCTAATCGGCCTTGACAAGATTAATGACCCATCTGTGTAAGTAATGCTCTTTTGTCTTGAATACTTGCTCAATTTATCAGTATTGTATCTATCTAGTTCTTCTTCATTAACTTCTTATTGGTGAAGCATGATCCCAGTTTAATCCATGAATTACCTTGGACTGTTCTTCAATACCAGTGGTCCTACTCACCTGAGAGTGGGGTGGGATCCCTCTAAGTGGGGAGTAGTTTATACTAGGGGTATTTGTATACTTTTGGGGATTAGGGTTTCTCTATACTGTAATGTGTCAACCACTATACTTTTAAGCAATGAACTTGGTACGAGTCATAAACTCGGACATCCTAAGTTCGACTCTTGCTAAGCACACCTTAGGCCACTCACACGGGGGTGTTTACTGTTTAGTGCTCTTCACTGCTTTCAATGAAAGTTGAATAGTTCTCATTCAACCCCGGTATGACCCGGTCCATGTGGTTGTGAGATCAGTATGGGTCTGTAGGACTACTCAGGCCGAAGCCTGGATACTCGTAATCTTGTTAAGAGGAGAGGACTGAGTTTTTGTAATTTCTTCATCCAAATAGTGGATGCTGTAGTTACCACTTGGCCGTGGGCATAAGCCATCTTGGGTGAACCTTATAAAATCTGTATATTGTGTTTGTACGTGATCTATTTTTCGCTTTTCTTTTGCCAATAGTTGTTCTGCTAAGTTGTTATTTCCCAACATAATTTTGATTGACTGAGACTTTAATTTCTCCTTTTTGTTTATTTCGTGGGCATAGGTACAAACCATTTGATGGATATGGTCGATCCAAGCTTGCAAATATACTGCATGCTAATGAGCTATCTAAGCAATTTCAGGTAACATAGCACCATAGTATTAATTTATTTTATTTCACTAATATATATCATCATTTCTTATATTTCAGACTCCTGTTAATTACATATATGGTAAACTTACTAATATATCCCAATCATGCTTTTCTCGGTAAATGGATTGCTTAGGAAGGAGGAGTTAATGTGACTGCAAATTCCCTACATCCAGGACTTATTCCCACTAATATAACTCGATATACAAATTTTTTAAGAGGTAACTAAACATGCTAAGATTTCTTCTTTTTCTCTTTATAAGAAATTTGTGTTCAATATATTTTTGGTATTTATATCACAATGTTTTCTCTTTCAGCCACTCCTCTAGCATTATTAACGAAGCCATTTGTGAAAAACATAGAGCAGGTATGAAATAATATTTCTTTCATGATTTTTATTTTACTTATTGTGGATTTTTTTTTTTTTTTCTTTTTCTTTTTCTTATCAAGATCATAGTTGGAACAAGGTATTGACTCAGTTACCTAAGTCGAGTAAAAATTTTAGAAAACCTGATTGAGAGTCATGTAAACTTGACCAAGGTAACAAATGACAATATTCGGTCATGGAACGTCCAAGTAAGAAAAAATGACTTGGTCTTCTTACCTGAGTCACTATAAACTCGATGAGTCTAGTCGTTTTAAAAGTCTATTAAAGCGGTTCACTACTTCAATTTTTCACTCATATTATACTCAACATTTTGCAATGGTGTAAGCTCAAAATTCAATGATATATGATTCCCTCTTCTTCTTCTTTTTTTTATTTAACCTTTACTAGGTTTCACAATACCGAGTCACCATGTTTTTGAACTATTTGAAATTGGAGATACAGACTAAATAAAGTTTGGATAAGAAATTGCAGTCGACATTAGAAAAATCATATTTTTTCCCCTAGGAAATTGTGAAATACTAAAATTGGTAGATTAATATTTGTCTTTCAGGGTGCATCAACGACTTGTTACGTGGCACTTCATCCTAACTTGAAAGGTATCACTGGAAAACACTTCGCTGATTGTAATGAAAAGCAACCTTCTTCTCAAGCTCTGGATAAGGATTTGGGTAGAAAATTATGGGACTTCAGTCAAGACTTACTTAACAAGATTTACAAACCCAAATAATTGCTGACAAAATTTGGAACCAAACAAACCATTGATTCTCTCTCTCTCTCTCTCTTTGTAAAAATATTGCAGACAAATCTCCAAATTTCATTGTGGATGATGGCTTATGTCTTTGGGTCATTTGTCAATTTATTTGGGATTATAAATAAATAGACAGGTATAGTAAAGATACCACTTAAGATCTTTTGGTATATGGATGGGAGACCATTTGTATCACTTGAAATATTTGGATTTGCAATCAAGCCAAGTTGCTTGATGTGGCCCAATTCTCCTATAGTCTCCAAAGTAGCGAAGCTGTCAATCAAAGTCGTATTGAAATTACCATAGGACAACAAGCTTTGACAACACACACAATGATGATAGGTAATATAGGTAAGAGCCCTTTGGTGTTCAAGTTTGCTATGGACTGGTAAAAGAAGCTAGATGTGGCCAAGTCTTACTTAGACAGAGCCACCAAGAAGATAAAGAAATGGGTTGACAACGATAGACGGACAATAGACTTCATGGTTGGGGACTTGGTGCTCTTGAAGTGTCCACCTCAACAATTCAAGTCCGTAAATTAAGGAGGTACACAAAGGGTTAGTTAGTATATACAAAGGCCCATTTGAAATCCTAAGGAAGGTAGAGACAATGTGTTCTAAGAGGTAAGCCTACCTCCTAAGTTTAAGATACAGATGGTTTTCCATGGAAGCTTACTCAAGCCGTACTATGGGGACATTGATGATCCAAATCGTGGGAGCTTCAACAAGAGCCCCAATAGGCATTGCTACTTCCTACAAGAGAGGTTGAGTACATGATCACAGGCTGAATCAGTTGTAGATCGATGTTACCACCTTGTAGGGAGTACTTGGTAAAATGTATTTACTACCAAAGAGTGAAGCTAGTTGGGAGTCAACAACACTTTGTGGAAAAACAAGGGGTTAACTAGAAGTTCCATGAGGTGGATGCAACAAGGGCATCAGTGGGGGAGACTGTCACCACTCATCCACTAAGGAGGTAGGAAAGTTCTAATATCCATACCTAGAATGTTTTCCATCATTGGATGGGGGACACTTGTAAATATCATAGCCAATTATTGTAGTCAAGGGTGATCTCATTTGGCTAAGGTACCAAACAACCAAGTTGTAAACAAGCTTTCTAGTACGATACAACTCTCATTCATTCAAACCCTCCTGTGTTCACTTAAGCTCTCTTCATAAGTCCCTTAAGGAGTGGTGAAAGACTAACTTAATAGTGGAGATCAAGTGTTGAGTCTTGATTTAGTAGAAGACTAAAGCCTTGACAATATGCTTCCTTATATGATTGGTTCCATCATAAAGTTTTACTCACTGTCGACATCTAACTGATCCCATTAATAGTTCTCCCAAGAAAATGATTCTTTTTACACTGCAGAACAAGCATTCCATGCATGCAAGAATTTATGATGACAACTCACTCCTTTTCTCGCACTTCCCATTTCTTAAAAAAACTTTTAATGCTTTTTTTTCTATACTAATTCAATGGTCACTAGTTCAACCAAGATCCATTGAAGGGTCATATAAAGACCGCAAGAGAGGTAGACAAAAGACCCCCAAGGGGCCAACAAGAAGGGTCATTGAGCCACACTTATTGCAATACTAACTCAATTATCACTAGTTCAACTAAGATCCATTGACGGGCCATATAACAACCACAAATGGTCCGACAAGAGACCCACAAGGGGCCAACAAGAAGGTCCATTGAGCCACACTTATTGCGATACTACAACTACTACTTTTTTTCAAAGGTCCATTGAGCCACATTTATTGCGATACTACAACTACTACTTTTTTTCAAGAAGGTGAGGGTGTTGAGTCTCAAGTGACACTGAGAGGAGGGTGAATTAGTATATAAAATTTAAATTTTTTTTCTGACTGTGTACTTTGCCAAAGAGACCAAGTCTTCACTGAAGATGACACGCATTCATATGCCACTAGCCTCTTATCATAGGCACTTCCAGATGTGTACACTCAGCCTACTAACCACACACCCCAAATACAATGCAAAGAATAATAAATAGTCACATCCACAACACTGAGATTTTATGAGGTTTGACAAGATGCCTATGTTCCCAGAGTAATACCTGTAAAGGCTACATATCTACTTAATACTAAATTTTTAACTATTCTTGTAGGAAGGAGCATCCACACCCAATTTTCACAATACAGAACTGAGAAGGTATTTAGTGCCAGTATAATACATAGTAGCCATTGTCAAGGAGAACAACCATTCCCCATGCAAATAATAAAAATAAAATGTGCTTCTAACAAATGCCTTATAGTCAAGCTCAATCTGGTATAGGTATTCAGTCGTGATTTCCTACACCTAACATGCATACATACTCTTAGATAATATATTCAAAATACATACAAGGATAAAAATACTTACAACCGCTTGTCTGTGAGGATTTGGTACCTAGAATTGTATATGAGATGTATCTGAGATGAATTAATTGATAATAGCCAATGCAAAATACGAGAAGATTTCTAAATATCCATATTGGAAAAAATATATATTCACACAATATAGATTTTGGAGTATCATTCAAGTCTATTAATTGTTTCTCTTTCTCCGTTCAGAAGAAAGTCATAGACTCACATGCATGTTCCGGAATGGTAAAAATTTTGAGTCTTCCCAATACCAACTGAACCTTAAAGAGTTTGTTGAATTAATAGTTAGAGTTGCTTGAGTGATATGGGGCTTAAGATTGGAAAAATTCAAGCAAAAATACAATCTCAAGAAATGTAGGAAATAAACACTAGTATGGGAATAACGTAACTTCTTCTTCTTCTTCTTCTTTTTTCCCTTTTCCTCTTTCTTTATTTTATTTTATTTTATTTTTTTATTATTTTTTTTTTTAACAAAAATGTCACACTTAGAAAAGGTCATTGGAACATGATCACGAACATCAAATAGAAACAACAAGCAAGACTGAAGAGTGCAAATTAGTCACCTCCTTAAGATTGTATTTCCCCATATAGATGCATACTGGGTGTACTTGCAAGTTAACTCTCAAGATACAACAATTTTTACATGTCCACCCAAGAGTCCCTGTACTTGACTTGAGAACCACGATGGTGGATAAAGTAGTGCTCAATACTCAATGAAAAACTCACAAAATATCTGAAAAATATGAAACTTTTCTATATATACAAGAGAGAACTTAAAAGTAATTAGAGAAAAAAGAAGTAAAAATGTTGTTTGATAAAAAGTCTGTCCAACACAAGAAGAGACCACTCCTATAGTAGAGTGTTGATTCCTCAAGACATCCAGTTAAAAGAGTCCAGATGAAAAAACTTTCTAAAGAATTTGAATTCCAATATGACACTTTTGGGAAAATTAGTGCTTGTTTTTTAATTATATTTTTTCCATAATTTTCTCACAATTCAAAAACTACGATAAAACTAAGATTAATTATTGAGTACTTTGTAATATATAGAACACATTTTAGTATATGTCTTTTGGACTTGAATCTACATTAGGTCTGACAATAATTCGTGCTACTATAAGTATGGATAAAAACATCGTTTCTTGGACATGTCCTCACCGGTGTATCTAATAAGCCTACCAACCATATACCATCCAACCTTATGTCATCCCAATTAAATAAATGAACATTTCTCCATTTAAAGGACACATGTTAATAATTGTTTAGATAATTTCCATTTAAATTCTCATTAGAAGTGGTCTAACTTCTTACAATCACATAAGTCAACTTATAAAATGTTTCATAAAATAAAAATCAACTCATAGTGTGCATCATAAATAACATATTCCCGCAATTGAAACATATATTTGACTAAGAATCATATATACTCATCCTCTTATCATTGTGGTGAGTAATATTTTCTCCATCTAACCAGAATGAATCAAAACTTTAGTCTTGATTATATAATCTAAACTTGCACCATCACGAAACAATGCTTCTAAACTAACAGCATTTTTTTTTTCAATTTCACCTGAGGAGGAGAGAGGAATGTTGAGTTGGCATGTTGATCCATCAACTAGGAAATTTTGGTGTGCCATGGCCCTGACCTAGGGTTTCAAAAATTGATGAATCGAATGCGAATCTGGGAATTCCCAATATCGATTTCTATCGCTTCAAATCGAAATATTCCTTCCAATATTCCCCTGAATCGGTGCCAATATTCCCTTGAATCGGTATATTTTCATATCAAATGCCCGATTCTAAGATTATTGGGACAGAGTCCGAATCGGGCTCGATTCGGAATCGTTCTCACCGAATCCTGTTCTTAAAACCCTGCCATGGCCCATGAGAGACCTTTCCACGGGAACACTAACGAGAAGAGACCCTAAAAATGCTAAGCTAAAATAACTGAAAACCTGGCAATGTCTTCGTCAGCGTCTACTTCCATAGATACGGCTTCCCCTGCGAGTCCAAAACCTTCAACTCCTAATGAAATCGCAGATAACCAAAATCCACAGCTCTCTGATCATCCGAATGCCTCCACAAGTGAAGAATACGATGAAGACGACGAGGGAGGAGAAGAAGATGAGGAAGAGGGAGAGTGTCCTTTTTGCTTGTTCATGAAGGGAGGTGGATGTAGGGATGAGTTCATCGCCTGGGAGAATTGCATCGAAGACGCGGAAAATCACAAGGAAGATATTGTGGAGAAGTGCTTTGAAGTGACGAGTTTGCTGAAAAAGTGTATGGAGGCTCACTCTGATTACTATGAGCCTATACTCAACGCAGAGAAGACAATTGAGAACGAGGCCTCCGAGGAATTGGAGCAAGAAATCTCTGCCAAACAATAAGAAGAGAACCGTAGTCTTTTCTAAATTTTCCCCCATTTATATTAGTTTCGATTGTTGGGTAATGATTCCAGAGTGAATTCAAGGAGAAAGTTTGAGGGAGTTTCTGTTTCGAAAATCGTCGGATCCTTGAAGGTAATTGGGAGGATCCCGAGGCTTTTAGTTGTTAAGTCGTGCTCGTTTTATTCTCATTGGAGGAGAAGTTTATGACAATTTTGCTCCTTATATTGATAAGTAAACATGAATTGGTGCATCTATAGGCAATTTTTTCAAGTCTTTATACTTTACTTAATTTCATGATTTTTTTTTATAAAATGTGATGCCAGTTCTATACTACAAGGGATAATTTACTGACTCATTTTATATTTGGATTGATGATAATTTTTAATTTTGCAATATTTTGCTGAATTGAGTAAGGATCGCAATACTCATTTATTTCTGTGTTTATTGTTCTTCTTTATAAATTACACAGGTATAGAGCAAAGAGTCAGAATCTTTTATATTTCCTTAGACTTTATTGTCAATTATGATGTCGATGGAACAATGGTTTTTATTGCAATATTGATGTGGAAGTGGAACTGAGTCACTTCGTCCCCCACCCCCCTCTTCTTTAATTTACTCTTCTGCTATGGCTGCTGACTAATTCTATTATTCTGTTGCTATAGTTATCCTACCCCTCAAACTTTGTACTCAGAACTACCAAGGGGAGTTCTTATCTGTTCTTTCTCCAATCCTTAGGTTCCCCCTTAAATCGGAGTGTTAGTTTTACAAATAACTATTCTGTTTTAGATCTAGAAAACACAGCAGCTTGCATGCTCTTGTTTAGTAGTCAAATCTTATTGAATTTGGGAACCATGGGGGTTGTCAATCTACATATTTAGGTATTGAATCTGGAAATTGGTATCTGATGTAATTTAGCTGACCTTCCATCTGCTTTTCGATTTCTGGTTCTTAAGATCACATGCATAACTTCTTCTAGGAAGTGTTTGATTTATTTCTACTGGTCAGAATTGAGTGATCTTGGATTTCTTTGAGAGGGCTGTGGCACTGTGTGCCACTTTAATACTCTAAAAGTTATGCAGGGACCAGTTTAAACAAAGCCCTATTAATACCTAGACTTTCAGTTTATCAAGTTTCAGAGTCTTACAGGAAATTTAGGATAATAGTCGTAGGAATTAAAGGTTTATCAAACCTTCATGCATCATCTAACCTGCCAACCATCTGGTGTTGATCAAGTGATCAATGTTAGAGTCAGCAACTCTGACATCTGAAAGTAGGTATGGGATGGTGGGATTGTATCAGTTCCTCCAAGTGTGGAAACTTCTTTTTTATGTCTGGTGAGTTCTGTATCATTACTTTCACATGAATTTAATATTAACTGCACACTTGTGTTACATATTCCCACCTTAGAGTTATAGATTTAGAGTTCAATATGTTTATATGTTTGGATTTTATCAGTGCAAAGTTGCAAGTTCACAATTGTATTGTATTTTGCTACGAATGATGATGATAAGGGGATGAGATCCTTGGCACACGCCCATGGTAATGGTCATGCTATATCACTAGATATGTCTGATGACATGGGGGTAGCTTACATACTGTCTCAAGATATGCAGTCATTGGATTTCCATCAGGGTGAGTCTCATGGGATGTTAAACTTGGTTCTCACTATTGGTCCTTTCTGCACTTTTATTAACTGTTGGAATTGCCCTTAGCATTGCATGCATCCCTATGATATTATGATTTGGGCATGGATTCTTGGTTTGAGTGAAGGGCTCCTATTCTGGACCTAAGGTATGGGGTTTTCATTCTCAAACCTATGTTATTTGTTTCTCTGCTGACCTGTGCTCAACAGAGTAAGATATTGATACTCCTCGATGCTTCAAAGGAAAGTAATCATACCGTGATTAAGCCTTATAAAAGTTTTGCAAGATTCGTTGTGACTTTATGTGTCATCTATCCCTGAGAAACTGGAGTTCAAAGAGAAGAGGCTGCAGGTCAAGCAGAAGTTCTTCTATTTGAGTGTCTCAGCTGGAGTTTCTGATCTTGAGGTCGATGAAATGCCTTTCAATGCATCATTCCCAGCAATTACTCTTTGGAAGCTGCATCAAGGTTAAAACTTGATGCAAGGAAACCTCAATCAGTAATTGTCTCATTACAATCTCATTTGTCTTAGATCCTGATATCATCCTCAATGACAACTGTGTCTTCATCTACTCACTGAAACAGATTTAGGAGAATTATCAGCTTTTGGCTCCATCTGGCCAGCAGAGGAAAATTGCACCTTTACTGGATGGTGGGAATGACAATCCTTTCACGAGAAGGATGGAATAGTCAGTAAACACAAGCTTCACTTGAATTGGAAGGAGATTATCTAGTTAAGGGTGGACCAAGGAAAAGGAGAGGGAGAGAGTATATGTGTCTCGATTTTCCAGGATTGTCTCGGACACTAGCACATAAGCCTTTGTCCTTGTTAGATAGATCTCTCATTATAGTGGTTTATGAGGATGAGGCAGCACAGATCTGGTTTTGATGTGAGAGAATATGCTGGATGTGGTCAGAGAATTGGAGATTCAAGGGTCAAGTATTGATGAACTTGAGTTTTGCACCATAGAGGTAAGTGAATGTGGGCTTATTCGTCACTGGTGTAGAAGAGTTCACTTAAATTTCTTAAATACATTGGAGAAGAGGGCTGTAGGGATGAGAATGTAGCTTTGCAAGATATGGTATCTCGAGTCCCGACTTTGAGGTCTCTAATGAGGGTTGTTCTTTCTCCTCTTTCCCTAGAGTGGACTGCTACAAGAGTGTTGTATAGTATGCCAAGAGGGAGGGGTTATGGATGGAATGAATAGCCTTTCTCTAAATTGCAATTAATGGGTTTTGCTGTATAGTTATTTTCACCCGTGTTGGATAATGATATGGTGAGAATTGAGGGAACAAATATTACTCAAACTGACTGTTTTAGATACCTGGGGTCTACCATAAATGAAGATGGTGTCATAGAGGATGATATCTCACAGAGAATTAAAGTGGGATGGATGAAGTGGAGAGGTGCATCCGGAGTACTATGTGATCGACATATCCCTTTAAAGCTCAAGGGAAAATTCTATAAGACTATTGTGCATCCAATTATGATGTATGGGGCAGAATGTTGGACAGTCAAGAAGAGTCATATTGAGAAATTATGTGTAGTTGATATGAGGATGTTAAGATGGATGTGTGGTAAAACTAGAAAGGATAAAGTACAGAATGAGCATATTAAATCTGTTTTGGGAGTGGCCCCGATCAACGACAACCTCCATGAGAAGTCGTTTGAGGTGGTATGGTTATGTCCAACGGAGGCCTAAGGACGCCCCAGTAAGGAGAGGTGATCGGATCCAGATTGAGGGAGCCAAAAGAGCTAGGGGCAGGCCTAAAATGACCATAGACGAAGTGGTGAGGAATGACATGCATAGCCTTGGTCTTGTCCCCACTATGATCTTGGATAGAACCTTTTCGAGAGCAAGGATCCATGTAGCTGACCCCATTTACCTAAGACTTTCATAACTTCTAGGCTGTGCCTCTTCCCTCTTACTCTCATATTTCTTTTCTCATCTCTCTTCTACTTATCTCTCCCTACTCCACTCATGTTTGGACTTTTTCAATTTTTTATTTTTTATTTTTTATTTTTTTTATTTTATTTTATTTTTTTTTTATGGATCCATGTAGCCGACCCCATTAAGTTGGGATAAGGCTAAGTTTTTTGGTGTTGCTGTTGTTTTTGTTGTTTAGTTATTTTCATGGCGTAGGAGTTCTATGTTGAGTTATTTTTCTGGTGCTCTTGGGAGGACACTTTTTATTTTTTATTTTTTTAAGCTTTTTGGTAGTAGGGATTCTTTTAGTGATGCAGGTTTTTGAGGGTGGGAGTCAACTGGGTTTTCCTTTTTTTCCCCCTCCTGTCCTTAATGCAGTTTAGACATTTCATGTTTGGATTTCTCTCTCGTATGCTATTGAAGTTAATATACTTTTTGGTGATAATAAACCCCAAAAGAAAATGTGTTCAGGAAAGGATAGGTTACTGAAATATGCCTGTGTACAGATTGAGTTTAGTTCAAACCATAAAAAAATGTGTTCCCGGAGAGGGGGGGGGGGATGTACTGAAAAGGAGAATATAATTTCAGAAATCAGGCTTGATCCAATGGTCAGATTCTTAGAATTTGAAGATTCTAGTTATAGAAATAATTCCCAAATCTTAGAATCGATAGAAGGTTCAGACAAATGGGGCAAGAGATTGAATTTAAGATCAAATAACAAGTCTAATGATAGTAAAAAATATGAGATCAAATGTAGAAAACAGGACTTCAAGATCAATTAAACTGAAATCAGTTTCAAGTTTGAATTTTGAAACCATAGGATATTTTAGAACATCTAGGGCAGACCTTGCACTATGGTAAAGTTTATCCATTGTGACTTAGTGGTTGCATGTTAGAGTCGGGAAACAGCCTCTCCACGAAGCTGGGGTAAGGCTGTGTACATTATGATCCCCCCAGACCCTGTAGTGGCAGGAGCCTTGTGCACTGGGTATACCCTGTATAATTCTTATTATCAGGATATTTTGGAAAAGAATCCAATTGCTAGTATAGAATTAGAATTGAAATCCAATTGTTAGATTTGATATTTCAGAAAATTCCTAGTTGGAGTGAGAATTCAAGAAACCACACCGAAATAATATATATATATATATATATATATATAAAGAGATGATAGGATTTTTATGTTAAGAACAGAGTCAGGACTAGAAATTGATACGAAGAGAGTAGAGACTTGTAGAACTAACCTTGTTATTAATGGAAAAGAAGAAGAGAAGAATCAGGTCTAGGATACCATTCTCATATGCCAAGCTCAACAGCTCTAAAACTCTTAATAAAAACTCATATTCTTCATTCAAAACATGTTCAATTGATGGGGGGTGTATTACATATATAAATACCATCTAAATTCCTAAATTGACTAATGAAAGGACTCGTAATCACTCTCTTATACTGATTTAAAATAAATAAACTCAAAACAGAACTCTGAAAAGCTATTAAATATTGTAATCTAACTCAAAGAATTAATTTAGCTACTACTAAATTGACTGATGAAAGGACTCGTAATCACTCTCTTATACTGATTTAAAATAAATAAACTCAAAACAGAACTCTTAAAAGCTATTAAATATTGTAATCTAACTTAAAGAATTAATTTAACTACTACTAAATTGACTGATGAAAGGACTCGTAATCACTCTCTTATACTGATTTAAAATAAATAAACTCAAAGCAGAACTCTTAAAAGCTATTAAATATCGTAATCTAACTCGAATTAATTTAACTACTACTTCTTTATACTAACTCTAACCCCAGTTGATGGGCTTATCAATGAGGCTAATTACATCAGTAAACCAAAAATAAACCCAGTTGGCCTGATTGGACACCCTTGTCTGCATCAAATAGTGTTGAACTGAAAATGAAAAGCAACAGCAAAACCCAGGTAACATTGTATCAGCTTATCATGGCTGCTTCCTCTAATTGAGACTCTGGAAATCAAAGCCTCCTCAATCTCCAATTACAACAACAACAGGGATAAGTATCATAATGGCCCAAGATGGAATTGATATACCCACCTGTAAATATGTCTAGAAGGCCAGCCTACCTTGCAACACATATCATAATAACTTGGATGAGCTGCTCTAAGGATCTTGTCCAGCCCCTGACTATCCCCTTTTTTTTTTCCCTCACAAATGGTCTAGAGTCTAGACAGCCTCTACCAATGAGTAGTAGGGATTCTTTTGGTGCTCCAGATTTTTTGGTGACCATTGAATACGGTTCCCGTGGAAGATCAAGTTGGTGAGCTGTGTGATGGGAAACCTTCCCACACGGTTCGAAGAGTGCTAAATTAGAATGAGAAGTTTGCCGCCACATCATTGCATGCAAGGGGAGCATGCGAAGAAAGCCGGAGCTCTCTAGCGTGCCCAGCAATCAAACTACTGGGTGTTAATGCCCATGCAACCAAGCAACAGCTGAGCTGGCTGATCGACGACAACCTGTGCCAATCCAAACTACAGTTTTGGTGGTTTTACTATGAGCTTTCCTGTTCCCCCTCCCTTTTAAGAAAATATAATATTTATTAGGGAAGTTATATTTCTGCCAAGTACAACTACTTATATCACTGTAGTGCTGTAACCAGATGGGGACATTTTCAACCCAAGTAGCCTTGTGGAACAATAAGGGCTATTGTAATAGCCAAAACATGCACAGCCTTTTTAATACATTGTGCATTAACTGTGGATTAACAAATTAGTTGACCATTTCATATGTATCTGCAACTGCAAGCAGAGGTTGTGATTGCCAGTTTCAATCTGTACACTGCTGCTGTAGGCATGCCTCCACCCAGTCCGTGTTTGACTCTTACCTCCTGTCTCAAAAGCCATAGCATCCTGTTGTTTATCTTGCCCAAGTAGAGTGCAGATTTGGTCCGAGTTACATTACTCCTGTGATTATCCTTTTTCTATTTCCCATTTTTGCGATACGAAGCCAAAGCCATGGCCTAAGCTCGCTGGCAGCCATGCGTGCTTAGGCCATGGCCACCACATATGGCATGCAAGGGGAGCATGCGAAGAAAGCCGGAGCTCGCTAGCGTGCCCAGCAATCAAACTACTGCGTGTTAATGCCCATGCACCCAAGCAAAGGCTGAGCTAGCTGATCTATGACAACCTCTGCCAATCGAAACTACAGTTTTAGTTGTTTTACTATGAGCTTTCCTGTTCCCCTTTCCTTCTTAAGAAAATATAATATTTATTAGGGAAGTTATATTTCTGCCAAGTACAACTACTTATATCACTGTAGTGCTGAAACCAGACGGGGACATTTTCAACCCGAGTAGCCTTATGGAACTATATGCACAGCCTTTTTAAATGCATTCTGCATTAACTGTGGATTAACAAATTAGTTGACCATTTCATAAGTATCTGCAACTGCAAGCAGAGGTTGTGATTGCCAGTTTCAATCTGTACACTGCTGCTGTAGGCATCGCTCCACCCACTCCGTGTTTGACTCTTACCTCCCGTCTCAAAAGTCATAACATCCTATTGTTTATCTTGCCCAAGTAGAGGGCAGATTTGCTCCGAGTTACATTACTCCTGTGATTATCCTTTTTCTATTTCCCCTTTTTGTGATACGAAGCCAAAGCCATGGCCTAATCCATGAACAACCCATGTCAATTGAAGCTTTAATAGGGTAATAATATCATAGAACCTTCAGAAAGGAGTAGAATGGCTAGGATCAGCTGTTTGAGGAGATCTCTTTGCTTGGTTGTTGTAGATAAAAGAAAAATGTTAACTTTAATTTAAATTGAGGAAGTGATCTCCATCTGTGGTGGTTATAATCATGAAGAGAGCGGCAAATTGGGTTTCGACTAGTCATATTTAGAGATATCTCCATCTACTCTAATGGAATATAGGAGGACAACACATTCGCTCCATTAGTCATGCCATTATGCTGTTCAAATATGAATGGGTAACCTAGGTGTGTATCAGGTATTGGTGATGAATTTAAAGATCAGAAGGAAATGTGTATGCTGCATTACTCAAGACCTATAGAGAAAACGGATTCCAGTACAGTAGTATGGGGATCTTTATTCTTTGTACTGAAGTCAGCAACTGTTTGGTAGGATCAATTGCTTGTAGAGTGGGATTGCACATTTGTAGTTTTATTATCCTATCACGACCATGTTAATGAAGTATTTCCCACCTGATCCATGTTTCTCTGGTTTAATTGGAATATCTCATTCTGGTGCAAAGTAGATCTTGCAACTCCAGTGTGGGTACCTTAGCAAAGGAAGGAGTAACTATGGATCCTGGTTTAGGAAGGCCGCCTATGTGGATACCTTAACAAAGGAAGGAGTAACTATGGAGCCTCATGCGTTTTGGCAGTGGCATTCCATTGTAATTCTTTGTATTCATCGGTGTATCTTTTCTTCTTCCTCCTGTATTAGGAGGGTTGTTTTTCAATAGTTATGCCCTTTCTGGATTTCTCTGTCAATAAAGTTTTGATATTAATCGAAGAAGAAGAAACGATAGAAAAGTTTTTTACCTATATGAGATGGCGGGTAAGGGCAAGGTCAATATGCAGAGCAATAACATCGTCGAGACACTCAATGGCTACTCTGTTTTGAGGACGGCTTCGGTGGGAATGTTTGTCTTGCTTTTGTGGTTTGTCTAGGTTTGTATTGTCTGGCTGCCTTGGTTGCAGATCTGTTTGGGCTCCTTTGCCTTGTTTGTCTCACCTTTCTCAGGACTAATTTGGGTTTTATGTTCCTTTTGGAGTGACCTCTTCCTGGCTTTTCATTTTGCCGGATAGAATGGCTGCATTTCCTCTCTTTTACATCCCTTCTAATAAAATTTGTTCTAATCAAAAGAGGGGAAAACAAGAAAGAAAGAAAATACTAATAGATTTCAGGCTGCTAATAACAATATTCTACTTTTTGGTCCTGGTGTATGTAACTATGTACCCATCGAGGGATAAGGGATGAAAGGTGATCTTTTTGTTACTGTCATTTTTCCCCAAGTTCTAACTTGTATAGATTGCTGTTGGATTTTATGGGCTTCCAGTTCTATTTTAGGCAATTTCAGATTGAGCATTTGGGCAAACCCTTAAGACTGACTTGATATTTTGGTTTGTAAAGTGAAAAGAAAAACACAGGAGGGTGGACATTACATGCAAAAGAAAATGGAGATGACCTAGCCAGTGTGGAAATTTCTATTATGAGAGTTAGGTTAGCAGCATAAACCTAGATGGATATTGAATTTAGAAATGAAAGTTAATGGGAAGTAATTGGTAAGCAACAGCTAAGAGGGAAAATTAGTGTTTCCCCAGGTTTACAAATTTCTTTTGCAATACCTCTGTTCCACTGTTTAAGAATCTCTGGTCTTAAATTTTCTTTCCATCCTTAAGCCACATCAGATTCTAGTTCTCCAATGTGAATGTGAACTTGCTTTGATGCCAAATAGATAATCAAATTATCATTTTTACCCTTTGTTTCATTGGAATTCTAATTTTACCCTTACTAACTTCCCTGGGGGAAAAAAAAAACCCTTAAAATCCACCTCAACTCATGAACCAAATTAAAGTAAACAATGACAATGATTTTATTTTTTCTTTTATTTTTTCTTTTTTTTTTTTTTTTTTTTTAATGTGAGCATTGATTCATGAAGGAGAAGCAAAATTACATGATATAATGGTTGTGGTTGATACTCTTATCATTGATGCCGAATCATGCAATAATGTAACAAGTGTCCAAGGCCATCCATCAGTCTCACTACTGCAACGACTGCACAAACTCCCTTCAATCAGATTCACTGATGATCTTCAATGCCTTTACAGTTGCTTGGTTTTCTTGATTCCATACCTGACTGCATATTTATTTTCTTTTCTCGCATCTCATGCTCCACCAAAATTCTAATGGACTGCAAGGATTTGATTATTAGCATGGACAATACAAAATGTCAAGCTTGCCTGTGTTGTTTGCTTGAGGCTCCTATCTGTTGTAATTTTCACTTTTGAGTGTGGAGGGAGTTCCTAGGTCTTGTTGGTGTTCAAAATGATCTCTATGATCATCAATGGATTCAACAGCGTCTGTGATAGAATGTAGGTTCAGGTTCTTAGTCCTCAAATCCAGAGAGGTCCTCTTATTTAAGAAAAGGGACATAAGAAATGGATGTGCTTTTCGCTTTCATCAAATGATAGCATTCATGTTTTGAAGGAGAATGCTTTCTGGAACAGAGTTTTGATCTTTTGGGAGGTCACTATGCCAGGAGTTCTTGGTTCCAATAAAACTTGAAGGATCACAGTAATGGATAAACCTCCTGGAGAATATCCTTCCACCATTGTTGATAACCAGGTAGGATTCTAAGCCAACATAACCAGTACATCTAAGATGGGGAAATCCATCTTGGTTTTACTGGTTTTACATAATTGTACCAGAATATGCATGTCTTGTCTACTACCAAGTTGCATGCTATTGTATGCGCTAGCTTCATTTAGGACGTAATATTCGACGAAGCATGTTTGCTTGGTAATGATTTACGGTATGATAAAAATATGCATAGAAAAGATTGTAATTTTTTCATGGATGCCATTTAAGTTTTACTATTTCTCCTTTTCTCCTTTTTTGCTGATAAAAAAATAATGCATTACGCAGTGAGAATAGGGGGGGGAAAAGGGAAACACCCAAGGATGAACCTTGGCAAAATAAAATGGGACACAAAACCCAGGGGGACAAGGATCAAAACTACCAATCCTCTAAGGCAAAGCAGAGGGCCGGGATGAAATTATAAGTAGCATTTGGATGACTGCATTGGTCTTTTACATCCAATCAATAATAGGGTTGGGTTGTGTATGTTACAGATTACCTAGTAAGTTTAGAGGGCTTGAAAGTTATGAAATTCAAAAGTGCACATGTTTGTCATAAGTTCTAGCATTTTTTTAGGGCCAAGTTCTCTTCACGGTTGTGGGGAACACCTTTTTTTTTTTTTT